>NW_025534429.1:150000-200209 GCF_020615455.1 Coregonus clupeaformis
TGTTGTCAAACCAGTGGAAAACATTTGCCTGTCAGGTGTGGTCCATTAAGTGAGGTGATGGGCGGCATCAGTTTACAGACGGTAGCAACACAGGTGTGTTGGTGGGGGGTGGCTGAGAGTGATGGGCAGCATGACTCTCGTCTCACCATTTTGAAGTTAATAAATCCAATGTGAAAGGTGGAGACAGGGACAGCGGTTGATACTCAACAGGAGGACTCACTGTCTCAGTCAGGAGTGTTTCTTATTGGACAAGTCCAGGTAGTCCCTCCCTCATTCAGTAAATTCACTTCCATGTGGTGCCTAATGAACACATCCCTGATGTGCCCTTTATCCTGAGGTAACTAGCCTCTGATGGGTCCTTTATTCTGAGGTAACTAGCCTCTGATGGGTCCTTTATTCTGAAGTAACTAGCCTCTGCCTTGCCACAGGAGGAAAAAGACAACAGGCTAGCCAGCTCTTAGGTAGAATAGTGCTTGAGATATGGTAGCCAGCCCACTGCATATGCATAGTAGTTGTTGAGATGGCCACCTGCTTTTTGTTGATAAGTGGTCAATGAATGGTAACCTGGTTTACACAGATTAGTGGTTGTGGTCGTTGTAGATGAGTGGTAGTGATGAGGTCACACAACCAACTGTATCTAGATACGTTTTAGATATGAGTAACAACTAGATGGATAGATGTTAAACATTGGAAGATATGGCAATCACTAGATGGCTAGATGTTTAACTGTGGTAGGGGGAGAACTCAGCCAAATCAATGGTGGTACATTCTTAGAAAAAAAGGTGCTAAGTAGAACCATAGGGAACCCTTTTTGGTGCTGGGTAGAACCCTTTGCAGAGGGCTCTATCTATAATACTCTACGTAAGGATCTTCAAATAACCCCCTGTAAGTGGCTTGTGAAGTATTCACCCCCTTGGCATTTTTCCTATTATGTTGCTGTCTGACTTCCTCCGAAGCTGCCTCCTCTCCTTGTTCGGACATGCTTCGTGGTCGTCGTCACCCGGCCTTCTAGCCACTCCGCTCCTCATCTCATCATTCCATTGGTTTTTTCTTGTTTATTACACACACCTGGTTTCATATCCCCTCATCAGTACCTGTACATGTATCTCTAACTTCACCAAAATTCATTGAATTGCATGTCGTCTGTGTTCTGGAAAAACCTTGTGTCTCACTTTTTGGTTCAGACAAAGTATGTTTCTCTCCTTTCTTCCCCACCTCTCTCTCTCTCTCTCGCTCTCTCTCTCTCTCTCCCTCAATGTCTCTTGCAGGGCTGCATTTGTCACACTGCGTAACTCTCTCTTTTAACCACATCATTGCCGTTCACTCAATTAATCTATTTTCTGGTAGAAATTAATTTCAGAAGTAAACTCCCCTTCTCTAAACCTCTCCCACCCTGAAGACCTAAACCTACACTGGGAATCCTGTAAGGACCTAACCTCAGTGTTCCTTGCCTGTGAACTCACAGCTTTGGCTCTGGCTTTCCCCATCCATGGCTACACTCTCTGGCTCATCACCGGCGCTGGCTCTGCCTCCATTGCCACGGAGATCTTAATGTTCAATATGGCCATCATAGAGATTGTATACAGCCTGTTCATCCCTGTAGCCGACGCCGTCTACCTCGTCACAAGATACCAGAGACACTTCCGCCTCTCTCTACTCTTCCAGCCGTCCCGTGATCCAGTGCTGCATCTGTGTGGAGCCCTACCTGGCGGTGGTCCACCCTGTGGTCTACATGAAGTACAAACCCTTAAGGTACAGGGTGGGGTGGGCGGCCCGGAGCCTGGGGAGTCACGCTGATGTTCACAGGGACGGCTGTTTCCTTCTACGCACCTTAGCCCCTTGCGCTTACACCCATCCCCCTAAGCCTAACCTTAACCCCTGACATTAGTCCTGAACATAACCAATTTTCTATGTCTAATCATATGCCTGGATCTGCCTGGTCGAATATACACTTCCTAAACAAAACTCTGGTAATGTGTGGCTCAGTTGGTAGAACATTGTGCTTGCAACACCAGGGCTGTGGGTTAGATTCCCACGGGGACAAGTACAACAAATGAATGCTCTCACTACTGTAATCTCTATGGATACAATGGAAACTATATCCGTTTTTTGTTGTTGTGATTTTTACGGCCACGTCACGTGGTTAGGAAGTCTCCTGTCCTTAGCTACTGTACTGGTGCTGTCACTTAAGCCTTGTTCACATTGGCAGTTTGAAGTGACTCAAATAAAATAAAAATTGGCGTAGCTGATTCCAATCTCTTCTTTTTCGGTCCAAAAAGCACATGGAATAAGATATTTCAAGCCACATTTCAAACCACCTTCAGTAGGTTTCAAATCAAAATGTTGTGATATATAACTTTGAAGTTGCATGTATTTGAAACTACATTGGTAAGTCCAAAATTACGTTTACATTTTGTCAGCGATATTTATTATATATTGGTTCTTGTAAAAAATATTTCCTTTTCTTCCTTTTTGATTTTATTAGTTTTCTTTTATTTATTTGCCCATATAAAGTCTGTTATGACAGAGTATACTTGTTTAAAGAATGTCTTCGGTGGGGTAATTGGTATTACCGACAATAGACTTTATTGAAAAGGTCATTATTTTACTGTAGTGTAGCGAACTCAGGGGGGTAGTCCCGGCCGGGGCTAAAAACCAGTTATGCCAAGAGATCTGAATGTATTGACGAGGTGGTTAGATGTTGGGTTATGAGTCGCTACGGTATTCTCGCTATAATGCTATATATCTTGATAAGGCTTGCAGACAAAGGTTGTCATGGAACGTGTGCCGTTATAACAACAATATGATTGTATGGAAAGTTCCACAAGCATCCCATCCTTTTTTCAATGCTGCACATAGTTTTGCATGTCTAATGCTACCTGCTGACAGCCCGTGTCCAACAGAGATGTAATTCATTACTAGGGTGACGTGTAGACACACACACACACATGTAAGCACACACACACATGCACACGCACACACAGGTGTGCTTTCTAGGTGTGGATTTGACTATCACAGATCACTCTCTGTTCTACTGAACACTTCTATCAGAGACCGGGACAAAGCAGCAAGCTCTATTTCATCCATAGAGGTGTTTACTGCTTTAAATATCAATTTGAACAAGGTATATTATAATTTCTTTTTTTTTATTCAAACAGAGATCTAGTATTTTACTTTATGCTAATTATATTATCATTATAATTCAGAGAAGGAAATGGGATATGTTCTTCCACCAATACAGTGGGGGAAAAAAAGTATTTAGTCAGCCACCAATTGTACAAGTTCTCCCACTTAAAAAGATGAGAGAGGCCTGTAATTTTCATCATAGGTACACGTCAACTATGACAGACAAAATGAGAAGAAAAAAATCCAGAAAATCACATTGTAGGATTTTTATGAATTTACTTGCAAATTATGGTGGAAAATAAGTATTTGGTCAATAACAAAAGTTTCTCAATACTTTGTTATATACCCTTTGTTGGCAATGACACAGGTCAAACGTTTTCTGTAAGTCTTCACAAGGTTTTCACACACTGTTGCTGGTATTTAGGCCCATTCCTCCATGCAGATCTCCTCTAGAGCAGTGATGTTTTGGGGCTGTCGCTGGGCAAACACGGACTTTCAACTCCCCTCCAAAGATTTTCTATGGGGTTGAGATCTGGAGACTAGCTAGGCCACTCCAGGACCTTTGAAATGCTTCTTACGAAGCCACTCCTTCGTTGCCCGGGGGGTGTTTGGGATCATTGTCATGCTGAAAGACCCAGCCACGTTTCATCTTCAATGCCCTTGCTGATGGAAGGAGGTTTTCACTCAAAATCTCACGATACATGGCCCCATTCATTCTTTCCTTTACACGGATCAGTCGTCCTGGTCCCTTTGCAGAAAAAACAGCCCCAAAGCATGATGTTTCCACCCCCATGCTTCACAGTAGGTATGGTGTTCTTTGGATGCAACTCAGCATTCTTTATCCTCCAAACACGGCGAGTTGAGGTTTTTACCAAAAAGTTATATTTTGGTTTCATCTGACCATATGACATTCTCCCAATCCTCTTCTGGATCATCCAAATGCACTCTAGCAAACATCAGACGGGCCTGGACATCAAACGGGCCTGGCTAATGCAGGGGGACACGTCTGGCATTGCAGGATTTGAGTCCCTGGCGGCGTAGTGTGTTACTGATGGTAGGCTTTGTTACTTTGGTCCCAGCTCTCTGTAGGTCATTCACTAGGTCCCCGTGTGGTTCTGGGATTTTTGCTCACCGTTCTTGTGATCATTTTGACCCCACAGGGTGAGATCTTGCGTGGAGCCCCAAATCGAGGGAGATTATCAGTGGTCTTGTATGTCTTCCATTTCCTAATAATTGCTCCCACAGTTGATTTCTTCAAACCAAGCTGCTTACCTATTGCAGATTCAGTCTTCCCAGCCTGGTGCAGGTCTACAATTTTGTTTCTGGTGTCCTTTGACAGCTCTTTGGTCTTGGCCATAGTGGAGTTTGGAGTGTGACTGTTTGAGGTTGTGGACAGGTGTCTTTTATACTGATAACAAGTTCAAACAGGTGCCATTAATACAGGTAACGAGTGGAGGACAGAGGAGCCTCTTAAAGAAGAAGTTTCAGATCTGTGAGAGCCAGAAATCTTGCTTGTTTGTAGGTGACCAAATAATTATTTTCCACCATAATTTGCAAATAAATTCATTAAAAAATCCTACAATGTGATTTTCTGGATTTTTTCTTCTCAATTTGTCTGTCATAGTTGACGTGTACCTATGATGAAAATTACAATCCTCTCTCATCTTTTTTAAGTGGGAGAACTTGCACAATGTGGTGGCTGACTAAATACTTTTTTCCCCACTGTAAATAATGTCAGTGATAGAAATTCACAATAATAGATCATGGTATAGAATTCTCACTGGCTATCTCTCTCCATCTTACATTGACATTTTAGTCATTTGGTAGATGCTCTTATCTCATCCCCGATCCATGATCCCATCCATGACCTCATCCCTGATCCATGATCCATCCATGACTTCATCCCTGATCCATGATCCCATCCATGACCTCATCCCTGATTCATGATCCCAACTTTACCCTACTCCCGACCCAGTCTAGATCAGGCCTGTTCAATGACGGTCCTGGAGGGACTAAATTATTCTGTTTTTCATCCTCTCCTTATAATAAGAGACACATTCAGTCCTGGGACACCAGGTGAGTGCAATTAACTACCAGGTAGAACAAAAAAACAGAAGGGGTTTTGGTCCTCCAGGACCGGAATTGAACATCCCTGGTCTAGAGCAAAGTTCAAAGCATTTAAAAGACTTCAAATAGGATTTGAACACAGGCCTATTGAAAAGCTGTGTCTGATCTCCAATCAGGGTCCTTCTAGAGCAGACAGAAACTTAAATTGCATCTTTAATCTTTGATTGTAAAGCACTTTTGATCAGATTTTTATCATCTTGTTTTATCAATTTAATTTCACAGTAGTTTGTTACCTCCAGGATTTTCCTTGATTCCTCTTTCTGTATAAAATATTTTGTTAACTGTTACTTTGTTAATTGGAGTGAAATGGGTTGTTTCTTTTTTTTTGTTTATTATTATTTGTAGGTTTTTAAGAGGGACGTGGCCGACCAAGTTGTCATATCACTGCTTTACATTTACATTTACATTTAAGTCATTTAGCAGACGCTCTTAAACCAAGAGTGCATCTTATTTGCCTACAAACTGACACTCCTCTTGTCGGTGCTCTGGTCGACGTCTGAAATGGCACCCTATACCTTATATAGTGCACTACTTTTGATCAGGGCCCATAGGGAATAGGGTGCTATTTTGGATGCACTGTGGTCTAAATCACCAGGTTGACGTGTCACTCAGGTGTGGCAGAGCAGGACAGGGTCAGGCAGAGATTTGTATATACAGTATTAGCTCCAGCACCAGTGATAGACAACCACACCACACCCCAGAGGAGAGGGACGCTGCGTCTACACAGGTTAGCCAAACCTTTATCTATTATTTACAAAATAATCATTTAAAATATTATAATTTAAACTTCAGTTGAAATAGATTTATGTAGCTTATGACCAAATTAGATGTAAGAAAAAAAAAAAAAAATGTAATCTGAATATTGACAATTTATGCAAATATATCGACATATTGTGATATTTCGTCATGTTCACAAAGTGATCATCGCTAGTGCATGTAGTTAAGATATAGTTAGCCAACACCATATAATACCTATAGAAGATTGTGAGAGAGTATCTTTCTTAATTTAGCCTCATTAGTTGTTGTTCTACTTTTTAGCACACCTAGTTGCTCACCAGCAGTACCAGAGTAGTACCTAACATCCTATCGCCGTGGTTACAGAATGATTACATGTGCAAACAGTATAAGATAAGTAAAGACAGCAGTTATAGCTAAATAAATACTCATGATCCTGTTGCTTGTAAGACAATCCTTCTCCCCTCTCTGTTTCTTCCTCTCTCCCTCTCTCTTCTTCTCTCTCTCCCCCCCTCCTCCCTCTCTTTCTTTGTCTCTCTCTCTCTCTCTCTCTTTTACTACAGATCTCAAGAACTTTCACACATTACAGTTGCATGTGTCGTTGACATGAACTTAACAAAAGTCAATGTAACGTCCACCCCTCCTCCTATCTCCCTCATTAACCAGGGTGTACTGGATGTCCTTGTGGCATACTTATACCCGTTTCTTACTGCTTCCTTTTCAATCAACATCATCCTGGGTCTCCCCACCAATGTCTACATCCTGTGGCTGATACTGACCGGAGCTGGAGGGACGACGGCCACAGAGTTCTTCTCTCTCAACCTGACCGTGTCTGAGATCCTCTACTGTCTCTTTAATACCGCCAGCCTGGCTGAACTCTACGTCCAGTCTGATTTTTATCGCAAAAGTTGCTGCTTTTTCATATGGGTTTTTTTCACTGGCCGTCCCCTGTTCCTGTCCTGTATCTGTGTGGAGCGCTACCTGGCGGTGGTCCACCCTGTGGTCTTCCTGAAGTACAAACCCCTGAGATACAGGGTGGGGTGTTGTAGTGTTGTCTGGCTGATGGTTCTTGGGTACTGCTGTCTATCTTTGTTTGCTAAATATTCACCAGTGTTCTTCTACTCTATATTTGCCCAATCAATGATCTATTTTTGCTGATGTCATTCTGCTGCCTCTCAGTTCTCTGGGCTCTGAAACGTCCAGGGCCGGGGGATGGAGACAGGGAGGGGACAAACAGCATTAAGATGAAGGCCTTTAAGATCATTTTGATTATCCTGGTGTATGCTGTGGTGTCTCAATTGCCACTGGCACTGATGGCACAGACTAAAAGTTACATTGCCTTCCTTTACTTTTTCATAGGCATGTCTATTTGTATGTGCATTGTTGTAATCTCTGGGTTTGTGCAGCCCCTCCTCTACCTCCACAGGGTTGGGAAGCTGCCCTGTATCAGAGGTCTCTAAGACATCAAGTCAAAATCTCTTCAACCATTAGTGCTTTAAAAAATGTACAGTTTCATTATATTTATGTTCTATGTTTTTTCATATTCATTTGTGAATAAAAATGTGTGATTTTCTTCAATATGGAGTTACTGTTTTCCAATTCATGATGTTTAAATGTTTTTCCAATGTAATCAGTAGCGTAGAAAGTGATGGTTTGATTCCCCCCCCTGTCGATTTTGTTTAGTAATATTGGGTCTGCAGTTTATGTACCCACATAGAGTGTAAACCAGCCCAAGCACTTCTCAAATCTTTCATATTTAGAAAGAAAATTGTGATATATAGGCCGGGATTCAATCCGATCGCACAGTTTTTAAAGTCAATGGTACCGCGCTCGCAGAGAAGACTTTGAAGGTAAACGCTGCACATGTCGGCTCAATTTGAAATTACCTTTAAATGTCAAGCGTGATATAGCATGGTTTCGTATTGAATCCCGGCTATAATGTTCTTGTTTGTAAATAGACCTTGTGTCATTGTTTAAACTTTAGCATGATATTTTATTGGAAGAGAGACAGACAATTCAGCTGACTAACGCAGAAACAGACTGCCACTAAACATGTACATGTTTTCTCTTTACTCCCTGTCTTTTTTAAAGATGCTAAATAAAGTATGTCTGTATATTTATAATAAATAATAACAATAATTATAATAACTAACAAGGCAACAGTAAACATGTTGTCCCGCACGAATGATGCAGCGCCCCGCCCCCACTTGGGCCAATTAGTGACAACAATTGAAGCTCAAACGAGACAGGAGATTACTGTATAATAGTAAAAGTAAATGACGGATCTCTATGGCAAGACGCATCTTTTAACCAATTTTCATAAAAATTGCGCCAATTGTGATGAGTGTGATGGAAGGAGTCAGGCGCAGGAGGGTAATCACCGAATACAGAGTTTATTCGTTCGTGGACACACAAATGCGCTCAAATAGAGATCAACGAAACAGGCACAGGGGAAACACTCATCCATGGCAAATACACTAACGGTAGAATCCAATAATACATAGACACAGGGGAAACTCTACCCTGGCAACAAAATGTACGCGTAGCTACACTACTCTCACAAATAACACTCACCCACAAGGACAAGGGGGCAGAGGGAACACTTATACACAGACTAATGAGGGGATTAGAACCAGGTGTGTGTGATTGACAAGACAAGACAAAGGTGATGATGATTGGGGCGGCAGTGGTTAGTAAACTGGTGACGACGAACGCCGAAGCCTGCCCGAACAAGGAGGGGAGGCAGCCTCGGCCGAAGTCATGACACCAGTGCTGTCTGAGATACCGCGTGTGACTAACTGAAGGATGGACGGACACATATCCATAGTCCCCTCCCTGTTTTAATTGTGGGGAACAATGCAACAATCATATTTCAATATAATTATCCTTATAATTAGAGGGCTGTTCCAGCTATAATACACTGATCACCATATTGTGTAACTAGGTCCTGGAGTTTTCCCTGATCTTTTGACCTGACCTGGTCTGGAAAAACTCAGGGCCTATCCATCCATAACACATTCTACACACCATGGCATATTCTCTTCAATCATACTAAACATCACTTAGGGTTGTCATAACCAGTGGAAAACATTTGCATTTCAGGTGTGGTCCATTAAGTGAGGGTGATGGGCAGCATCAGTTTACAGAAGGGAGAAACACGGGTGACTTGGTGGGGGTGTAGTTGTGACGAGAGAGAGATGGAGAGAGAGAGAGAAGAGAGAGAGGAGGATTGTTATCGAGAGAAGAGAGAGAGAGAGAGAGAGAGAGAGAGAGAGAGAGAGAGAGAGAGAGAGAGACGTGTCCTCTCTGTTTGGCCAAGAAAATTGCCTTATTGGATGCAGGAGTTTCACCTTTTACCTCCATGTTTTTTATCCACAGAGTCAGTAATTCCAATCCAGTACTCATCATCATAGCAACAAACTAGAACACAATTATTCTGCCAGGAACCAGCAGCTTCCATCACTTTGTTACACTCTTCAAAAAGCCTCATAGGTGCAAAAAGAGAGTTTGTAGTGACACAGATTATGCCATTAAGTTTGATTTGGTCCTTGGGAAACCCATAGATGAGCCTACAGCTGATGTTCTGTTTGCTGCTATGATGATGAGTGCTGGATTGGAATTGCCAATGCTGTGGATTATAGAAAACGTGGACGTATAGTTGAAATTCATCCCCTCAAGTTATCCAGCAAGATCATTTTCTTGGCCAAACAGGGAGAACACATGTTGTGTATGAAAAACAAGCATCATCTGCACCATTAAGGAATCAACCACTGCAACTGGTTGCCAATATCATTGGGATGTAGCGACATCACTGCAATAGAAGATGCAATGAAGAAAGAAAAGAAAGTGAAAGAATGAAATGAGCAATGAGTAGTCCTCAACGCAGTTTTTAGTTTTCTTATGATTTTTCTTTGGGCAAATACATTGTTCTAATTTTAACTATTCACTCTGCATTTATAAATTATTATCATTTGAAGGTTCAGTCTTGAATTAACATTGATTGGGGAGGGGTGGGGGGTTCTTCACACTTTTTCAACCAATATCAGGAACAGCACCATCTGCTGGTCATAACCTGATTTTACATAAACCTAGAAACCTCAATGACTGATTTCTCTGAACCGGGAAAATAACCATCACCAAAATCACAGAGAATACATAACATAGTATGAAGAAACAATACTCCTAGCCACAGCTTCATACTACTTGTCAGACATAGAGAACTAATCATGTATACTGGCCGTTGGGGTGGGCTTGGTGTGGGGTTTGGCGGGGTTCCTTGGGTGGCTTTTTACCATTTATTTGGTAAAAAAAATTTTTTACCATTTATTTTAATCATTGTTAAGAAGAGGTTTGGTCCAAGTCCGATGTTGGGTACTATGTTTAATGAATATTATATGAATCCTATCAATTGAAATGGCCAATTTGGGTGCAATCAATTCATTTAATTTGTCTTTCAACAAAATAATGTGGCAGGAATGCTTATCTTATTTGTTTATAACTACAGAAACGATTTCAGAACGACAAGATCGTCGGTGTCGAAATCCTCTTTCTTGTGCTTTTTGAGGTGGATAACCCTCTATAGGGCAGAAGGTAGCCCTGCGGTTAAGAGCGGTAGGCCAATAACTGAAAGGTGGCTGGTTTGAATCCCCCAAGCTAATTAAAAAATCTGTTGACGTGCCCTTGAGCAAGACACTAAACCCTAGTTGCTCTGGATAAGAGTGTCTACTAAAATGTTGTACTTTTAAAGTATTGGGCTGATCCAGATGATTAGTCTAATAACACCGATAAACAGCCAGCGCAGTTTGTAAATGGCAGATGACAAAGAAAACCTTTACCTGCAATGAATTCAAATCAATTAATGCCTTTTTTTGCGCTAACAGACCGTTTGTGCAGTGTCGTGGCATTTCCATTGCCTTGTCAACAGACAGGGTGAGGTGACATTTGAAGAGCCAGGGACAAAGAGGGGAGGCAGTAGGCAAATGCAGGTAGTTGCAAATGCTCCGCGGCAGGTAGCCTAGGTTGGAGAGAGGAGGGACAGCAACCAGAGGGTCATTGGTTCAAATCCCAATCTATCTCCTGCCGTTATGCCCTGGAGCAAGGCAATTAACCCTTAAGTTGCTTCAATGTGCGTCACAGCCAGGTGTGTGTGTTTGTCAGGGGGCTGGGTTAAAAGCAAAATACATTTATGTGACCTTAAAATAAAATTGACATGACATCTTTATCAAGATAACGTTTTCCTAGATTTCTGAATATTATACATACAGTGTATGAAGTAACCACATAATCGCATGCCCATGACATCAACCTCTCAGTTGATACGCTGAGGTAGGTATATGACGACTGATAAAGCGGGTTGGGGGAACGCAACGACGAAACGGAAGTCCCCCGTGAGCGTCTTGGTGGAATGTAGGGAGTTGGCTAGCTTGATAGCAAATTAGCTTAAAAAGTCGACGAATTGCCCTGTCAAACATTGGAGAAATATCGGGTGGTCTTGAAATAATTATCCAACGATGCCAGGTAGCTACGTTTTTGTTGCGCTACTGGCTAGTGTGCATTCCAGATACAATTTGACCTGAATTGTGTGTGCATGTCACGCAGTTAGCCTTTGAGCTAAGTAAGCTAAATTTGGTTTAGCTTGTTGCTACCACTACCTGCCAACAGTTTTATAGTTAGCTATAAAGACAACCCAAGGTAGGGAGAAGGCTTTGCTAGTTACAGATTACGTAACATCCACTCTGTACATCAAAAACAGCTAGCTAGCCAAGTTAGTCCATGTGTCATCCAATATGCGTGTTTTTAAATATTTCAAGTTAGTTAGCGAGCTCGCGCTAGCCAAGTAGCTTTCTAGCTCGCTAGTAGTAACCCGAAGCCTTTTTCGTAGGGTGATTGCACGCTGTGTTAGTTATCTAGCGAATGCTAACTTAACTAGCTAGCTAACTTGTTCAATCAGGTGACTTGCTGGCTACAGTAAATTTAGTCGAAACTACAACCCTTTTTATCACAAATTATTTTCAGACGGCTTAAATTAGCTAGTTAGCTAGCTATTGTTTGTTAGCTAGCTAGCCCATGCTAGTTTTCTAAGTTCGCTAGCTAACTATCACACTTGCTAGCTACGTAGTTAGTTAGCTAACATTGTTTACCATCTACTGTAACTAGCTCACTAGCAAACTGTGCCAATACTCAAAATCGGAGTTGTGCTGCGACGAACGGTAATGTTAGCTGTAACTAACGGTACTCCAGTTAGCAAATTGTCTGGCTGGCTTGTTGCAGGTAGGCCTCGAGCGCCATGTGGTGTTTGTCATCATCACTATTTTGTCTCATGACATGTGCATCCTTCAATGCTGACGATACAGGTAACGCGTTAGCTAGGTATTGTCGAGCGCTTCCTTTATAACGGTAGCAGCTGGCTAGCTAGTAGTTGTAGCCACGTCAGCTGGAAGCGCAGTCACTGACTCTCTACTCTCTGGGTCTACTCTAACTGGTATGACACTAGTAAAGGTTATGATAACTAGCCTAACACTTTTATCTGTGATACTACTAACTAGCTAAGTATAAAGTAAAATAATTACATCTGCACTTTGTTATTTGCGTTTTGGCAAGATACATTTTCATGACAGTACAGTACTGTGTGGGTAGATAATGGTTTAACTTTCTGCTCTTATGTTTAGGTACGTTGTTTGACCTTCATGTTTATTAAACACGTCATTTATTCAGTATATGCAAACTGAGCATTACTGTCAATTTTATAAGCATTTGCCTAATTTTTCAAGTGGGCTGCCATTAATGCCTGTGTGAAACCGTTAACCCTACAGAGCCTCGGAGATGAACAGTCCTGAGATGGCAAAAACACCAGGCGGCAGCAGTGCCCCGGGAAAGAGAACGGGCCAACGGGCACAAGGAGGGGAGAGGGGGGCAACAACAACCCCTTCGCTGACTACATGTGGATGGAGAACGAGGAGGATTACAACAGACAGGTCAGTGATTTAGGACCACTCATTATGTACATACACACACACCACACATATAGACAGAGGGACACCCACACAGATGTACAGACCACACACTAAAAGGTGAGTAATGTTGCCCTGGGTAGATATTGCCAGGCCTTGTACACAGATCTAGGATTAGGTTACCTTACTCAGTCCCAACCATTAGGGGACCTTCAACCAGATTAAGGGGCATGATCATTCTTCCTTGCAGATTTTCTCAAGCTCTGTTAAGTTAGATGGGGAGCGGTAGCGAAATAGTTACCACAAAATCATTTGCCTTATGCTCTGTCTTTCACGTGCCTTTTTGCAAACTCCAGCCGTGCTGTCATGTGCCACTCTCCCATAAAGTGCTGTAGAGACTATTGTCCTTCTGGCAGGTTTTCCCTTCTTACCCGGTTGCTCAGTTTGGTCGGACGGCCAGCTCTAGGCAGAGTCTGGTAGTTCCATATTCCCTTCCCCAGATATATGCCTCATCACAATTCTATCTCGGAGATCTACAGACAGTTCCTTGGACTTCATGCTATAGTTTCTACTCTGACATGCACTGTCATGACATAGACTAACCAGGTGAAAGCTATGATCCCTTATTGATTTAACTTGTTAAATCCACTTCAATCAGTGTAGATGAAGGGGAGGAGACGGGTTAAAAAAGGGTTTTTAAGTCTTGAGACTATTGAGACATAGGTTGTGTATGTGTGCCATTCAGAGTAGTGTTATATACTGGTATCACGGTACCAAAACGTTATGATACTTATGACATCAACATTTGAGAATACCGTAGTACTGTTTCATATGATAATACAAAATTTTGCCCATTTACCGATTTAAAGAACCGCTGGCGCCTGTTTATAAAATGTGTATAAAGTCAGTTTTGTTTATAAATTCAGTCTTCTGTTACATTTGTACATTTCATACATTGGAGCAGAGCGAGCAAAGTTAATACATTGTATCATTTTATCCCTGGTATAACCAAGAGCATAGGCCAGTCTGAGTAGGCTTTGCAAGTTCGCTGTCAATCGAGAGGGAAAACAGCTTCGCGACAGGCATGCTTTCAGCTTTAAAGCAAAGAGAACGGCTTGTCTCTAGCTCAAACGGCAAAAAGAAAGGACCCATATTACATTGGAGCGTTGTGGTCCAGCATCCCTGTGGAATGCTTTCGACACCTTGTAGAGTCCATGCTCCATCGAATTTAGGCTATTCTGAGGGCGGGGGGTACTCTATTAGGAAGGTGTTCTTAATTTTTTTGTACACTCCCATCGGACCTGGACCAGTGCTCTTTGAGAAGGAGGCAAGGATAGAGGACATGAGGAATCAAGGAAATAAATATTAATAAATAATCAACTGCTGCTGGTTGTAATTTCCCTATTGTGTGGTCATCCCAGGTGGAAGAGGAGCTTCTGGAGCAGGAGTTCTTAGAACGCTGTTTCCAGGAAATGCTGGAAGAGGAGGATCAGGATTGGTTCATCCCCGCCAGAGACCTCGCCCCGGGGGTGGGACAGATTCAGCAACAGCTCAATGGGCTTTCTGTCTCCAACGGCAATGCTGATGAACTCGCGGTGAGTACCGTCAGAATGTGTCATAGTCTGCTTACTCTCTACATTTACGTCATTTAGCAGACATGAGCAGCATGTCTGATGAGCGTCGTCGACCGAAACGTCACTATTTATAGGGCCAGTTTCCCAGACACATTAAGTCTAGTCCTGGTCTAAAAAGCATATTCAATGGCGATACTTCATTGAAAGTTCTTCTCAGTCCAGGACAAGGATTCATCTTTTGTCCTGGAAACCTGCCCTTAGTGTTCACCTGAGAGTTAAGCCTGAAAATTTCAGTATTTACTGTGGAGTGTCATCCACATTCAGTACCTAGATACCTTAGGGACGGTCCATCTTCTCCAGTTGTTTGATCAGACACCATACCGCTCCTACTCTTAGACCGGTTTCCCAGAAAAAGATTAAGCCTAGTCCTAGACTAAAAACCATGCTCAATGGAAATTCTCCATTAGTCCAGGAGTATGCTTAATCTGTCAGGGAACCGACCATTCACTCGAGAAACTATCCTGTGATGCGTTACAATCCAAACTGTTTGTTCGGTGTCTGCTCTTTATCTATCAGCTTTTAATGTTGAGGCCCTGTTATTTTTACCTGTTCATACAGGTTTAGGTCCTTTTGATGTACTCCTATACTAAATCTCTCCTCTCTCTTACAGCGCAAGAGCAGCTTGAACCCAGAGGCGAAGGAGTTTGTTCCGGGAATGAAATACTAGGGTCCTCCCGCCAGTAGGGGGAACCCTCATAAAGACTCTTTGTGACTGCTGGCTTCCCAGCAGACACCCTTACACTCGCCTGCTTTTGGGCTGTGTGGGGTACATGGGGCGGGGTTGGAGGGTGGGCTGGGGTATACTCTTCAATAAGCTTTTGGTCGCATTCCCCTGCTCAGACGTTGCATGCATCAACCTATGGTTACGTGCCAAGTCATCGACTGTGCCGTCAGGCACCAGATTGCTGTAATTAGCTGATACATAAAATACCTATCAGGCGTTGTAAGATCTGGAATGCGTCAGCACCGTCTGAGCAGGGGAACACAACCTTTTATTTCCGTTTTGTTCCTATGTGGTAAACTAGGCCAGGGGCTGTGATGGGAGCAGGGTGGGCAGGGGCCATATCAGTATAAAATAATCCTATTGGATGGGAGGGGCCATCAGTATAAGATGTTCTTATTGGACAGACAGACGGCAGAACTGGAGGTCAGATCCGCGTAGGAAGTTTGGTGTTTATTTTTGTTCTTTCTTTATCTTCGATCTCTAAGTGCAGCCGTGCGAGTCTCTGTCACCGTGGTGATCGTGGATGGAGATTTGTATCTCCCCTGGTCATTGTTGCAGTTTCTTTTTTTTCTTCATGTTTTTCAATTCCTTAGAGGCTGGTTTTAGGGTAGGTAGTGTCAGGTGTGTAGGGGGTTGTGGGCTGGGCAAAAGATTATGGACAGATGGCAGTGTACAGAAGGATTGGATGGAATCTGGCTGCGAGGGCGGAGCTGACGGCAGGCAACTTGGAACCTGTGAGGGATTTCCGTGGCAACAATTAGTTTTTTTTTTGTTTGGTTGATTTGTAAAAACTTCAGTTGAAATCCTGTCACAGTGTGCAACTTGCATTAACAAAATGAGGACAAAAGTATGATGGAATAAAGATCAGGTACCCTCTCGGGGACTTTTGTCTTGTTCATTGTTTTATATACATGTTTGATTCTGTTATTACGTGTCTAGTAACCTGTCGTTACCATAGCTACAGTTGTACCACATATTGAAAAGACCCCTCAAAAGACCACGCTGTGGGTATTAATGCAAAGTTTTATTTGATAAAAATGTAGGCACACAAGTACCTCTGAATTGTCTAAATACTGATATTTCTGTATTAAAATAGAGCATTTTGTCAGGTTGAACATCGAATAGAGAAAATGCAGATCTGATCCTGCGTGCTGGAGATTGTTCAGGTCAGTCAGTCGTCTCTGTACGCAGGGCTGGTCTTGGGTCTGGCCAGGCCAGGGGAGTTCTGCAGCAAAACCAGAGCAGCAACATAATGACTTGTATTATATTTCCTCTTTTTGCTCAACTGTCTCTTGAAATTATTGAAGTTACCAGTTCATTGTTGGGCTGGGTTTACGGGCGGGCCAGTCCATAGCATCAATGCCTTCCTCTTGCATGAACTGCTGACACACTCCAGCCACATGAGGTCTTGCATTAGGAGGAACCCAGGGCCAACCGCACCAGCATATGGTCTCACAAGGGGTCTGAGGATCTCATCTCGGTACCTAATGGCAGTCAGGCTACCTCTGGCGAGCACATGGAGGGCTGTGCGGCCCCCCAAAGAAATGCCACCCCACACCATGACTGACCCACCGCCAAACCAGCCATGCTGGAGGATGTTGCAGGCAGCAGAACGTTCTCCATGGCGTCTCCAGACTCTGTCACGTCTGTCACGTGCTCAGTGTGAACCTGCTTTCATCTGTGAAGAGCACAGGGCGCCAGTGGCGAATTTGCCAATCTTGGTGTTCTCTGGCAAATGCCAAACGTCCTGCACGGTGTTGGGCTGTAAGCACAACCCCCACCTGTGGACGTCGGGCCCTCATACCACCCTCATGGAGTCTGTTTCTGACCGTTTGAGCAGACACATGCACATTTGTGGCCTGCTGGAGGTCATTTTGCAGGGCTCTGGCAGTGCTCCTCCTTGCACAAAGGCGGAGGTAGCAGTCCTGCTGCTGGGTTGTTGCCCTCCTACGGCCTCCTCCACGTCTCCTGGTAGCGCCTCCATGCTCTGGACACTACGCTGACAGACACAGCAAACCTTCTTGCCACAGCTCGCATTGATGTGCCATCCTGGATGAGCTGCACTACCTGAGCCACTTGTGTGGGTTGTAGACTCCGTCTCATGCTACCACTAGAGTGAAAGCACCGCCAGCATTCAAAAGTGACCAAAACATCAGCCAGGAAGCATAGGAACTGAGAAGTGGTCTGTGGTCACCACCTGCAAAACCAGTCCTTTATTGGGGGTGTCTTGCTAATTGCCTATAATTTCCACCAGTTGTCTATTCCATTTGCACAACAGCATGTGACATTTATTGTCAATCAGTGTTGCTTCCTAAGTGGACAGTTTGATTTCACAGAAGTGTGATTGACTTGGAGTTACATTGTGTTGTTTAAGTGTTCCCTTTATTTTTTTGAGCAGTGTATATATACAGTACCAGTCAAATGGTTTGGACACACCTACTCATTCAAGGGTTTTTCTTTAGTTTTACTATTTTTTACATTTTAGAATAATAGTGAAGACAACAAAACTGAAATAACACATGGAATCATGTAGTAACCAAAAAAGTTAAACAAATCAAAATATATTTTATATTTGAGATTCTCCAAATAGCCACCCTTTGCCTTGATGACAGCTTTGCACACTCTTGGCATATAGTAAAAGTAAAGAAAAACCCTGGAATGAGTAGGTGTGTCCAAACCTTTGACTGGTACTGTATATAGGACCAAATTGGTTAGTGCTATCTGGGATACTTGATGTCCCTAACCTTAACCCTTAACCATTTTAAATAATTTAAACTTCAATAGGGTAGGGATGTCCATTGGATCCCGGATAGCAAGGGTCTATGTAAATGGCATGTAAATCTCAATTTCTGTGCAGAGCCCTCTGTGCACCATGAGGTGAAAGTCACAGCCTCTACAGTGTGTCTAGTGGTGTGTAAATGCAGCCTTACATTTGCTCTGCTAGGGAGCCTTGAAACTGGGTCTTCATCCCAAATGGCACCCCATTCTTTTGATAGTGCACCATAAGGCTCTGGTCAAAAGTAGTGCACTACAAAGGGAATAGGGTGCCATTTGGGGCATTACCTTCTTGGTGAAGTGCCTCTGGTACTCTGAGCGGATGTGTCCTCGGGTCTGGTCCGCGGTGCGGCCGACAGGCTGGTACTCGGAGGTGCAGGGCTCCTTCTCCAGGCCGCTAGGGGGCTTCCTCTGCCCAGGGACGAGCGATCAGGGCCCTGGTACCGGTCCTGGTACTCTGACGCCCAGGCCCTCCTGGATGGATGGTGAAGCATATTAAAGTCCTTCCCCTTGGCCCTAACCATGCTATGTTTGCAGAGCTGGAGGTCTGGAGGACAGGTATAAAGCTGTTAGAATTCCACAATACTACCCGACTGTGTTTATTGGGATATCACTTTTACCTCTGGCTATTACAGACACCAGACTATATGATGGACATAACCTCTGCAGCACCACTTGACCGTTAATGGGTTGCTGGGTGAAGGGGATTGCTATGAATCACTGTATGTGTGAGTCACTATGTAATCTGCTCTGTAGTAGTCTGTCCCCTGTAGCTCAGTTGGTAGAGCATTGCGCTTGCAACGCCAGGGTTGTGAGTTCGTTTCCCACAGGGGGCCAGTATGAAAATGTATGCACTCACTAACTGTAAGTCGCTCTGGATAAGAGCGTCTGCTAAATGACTAAAATGTAAATGTAGTTATTATCTATCGCAGTGAACAGATTGCAGGAGCTTGAGACAAATGCAAAGAAAACTGGCACAGGGTGGAACAAGCTGGAGGAGACTTTCCAGAACTGAGCGCAATGGAGAGGAGTGGTCCATGGCCTATGCTCCAAAGACTTAGGTAAGTATGAACAGATCCCTCCTTTCAATCTGTGTCAGTATGTGGATGTGATCTACTGTACCAGTTGAGTGTGGCTTCAGGCAGGATGCGCTGCGGGCCTCTCAGGGTGGGGGGTTGTTCCAGTGTGTAGCTCTGGCTGTAGGTGGTCACGCCGTCGAATGGCAGCCCTACACACACAAAAATGAGAGTTATCATGAATAAACCCACATATAGCATCATACTGCACCTACGTCACAAGTTTAACATGTTATTGCCAATGAGCTTTGGCCAGCAGGCTCTCAACAAAGTAAGTGGTTTGGCCCGTATTAAAGCGTCTCAGAGTAGGGAGTGCTGATCTAGGATCAGGGTGGATGGTGGTGGCTCGCCCGTATTAAAGCGTCTCAGAGTAGGGAGTGCTGATCTAGGATCAGGGTGGATAGTGTTGAGTACTATGTCTCCCCCTACTGGGTGGCTATGGGACCTACCTAGGTGCATAAAGGCTGTACGTACCAAATGGCACCCTATTCGCTATATAGTGCCCTACTTTTGACCAAAGCCCAATTCTCTATATAGTGCTGATAGGGTTCTGGCCAAAAGTAGTGCACTATATAGAGACTATGGTGCTATTTGGGACACAAGGCTGTTGTTAGAAAGCCTACCTAGATGAATGAGGTTAGACTGGGTGGCTATGGGTATAGAACAGTGTTGAATATATTGTTCTATCTCTATAGGACCTACCTAGGTGCATGAGGTTAGATTGGGTGGCTATGCGCTGGTTGATCTGGCCTTCCAGCCTAGATGAGTGGGTCATGTCCCGACGGAACTGCTCCACCCTCAACCCCTCCAACTGCAGCGGGGGCTCCGCATCACTTCCTGTGATAACAGGAACAGGTAGTACACACACGTACATTATGGGTGCTGGTCTATCATCTTGCACTAAAGGAGACCAAAACGGATCAACTGTGGAGTTATAAGGCCCTCCAAAGCCTCAAAGAAAAACATATAATAAACAGGGTGTTCCCTCTCCTACCTTCTCCACTGCCGATGTGAGGCAGCTCCACCCCGTCCTTGGCTTTGGTTGAGACCCCCAGTGCCGGGTCCCCTGTTGCCTGCATCCATGCCTCTTTCCGGGCAGGGCGGGACGGGCCGGAGTTATGAACTGAGGTCCAGGAGAGAAAGGGGGAGACTGACCTTCGTTCCCCAGAGTCGAAGCTCGAACGCTTTGGTGGTATCTGGCTCTGCCCCTTCTCTCGAGGAGCTGTCCTCTCCACTGGGATCTTACTGAAATTCTCACTCTCTAACATAGCTGCCCTCACTGTTCTCCCCTTCTGTAGAGAGACACAGAGAGAGAGACATAGAGAGAGAGAGAGAGAGGGGAGACAGAGAGAGAGGGGAGACAGAGAGAGAGGGGAGACAGAGAGAGAGGGGAGAGAGAGAGAGGGGAGAGAGAGAGAGGGGAGACAGAGAGCGAGAGGTGGAGAGAGAGAGGAGAGAGAGAGAGAGAAAGAGAGAGAGAGAGAGGATAGAGATGTTTGAGACTGACTAAGATAAGATAATATCAATGCATCTGAAAAAGAAAAGGAGAGTCTCACACTCTAGGAGCTCAGATGCAATAATTTAATAACCTAATAACCAACGTTTGGACAGACAAGCTGTCTTCATCAGGGTATAATGACAAACACTGCGGGTCACTAGTTTATATAGTGTCAAAGGACACACGCAGGTGTCTGTAATCATGGCGGGTGTGGCTTGATATCATTGGTTAATTTACAGATATAAATAGAACATATAAAAAACAAATGAATAGCATACGATCATAGATACAATTTGACTACAAAGGCCAACAAACATTTACAATGAATAGCAAAATCACAATAATCACAAGAATGCCTTCAGATCAAAGTCTATGTTGAGACCGAAGGGAGCAAGGGTCTTTAAATGAAAGATCCAGGCAGCCTCTCGTTTTAATAATAAATTGTCGAGGTCATCCCCTCCTAGGGAGGGTGATGTGTTCGATGCCGATATAACGTAGGGACAAAATCGAGTGCTTCGCTTCCAAAAAGTGGGCCGCAAACGTCGAGTTTTTGCACCTAATGGTGCTACGATGCTCCGAGATTCGTACTTTTAATTCGCTCTTCATTTTACCCACATAATTTTTTACCACAAGACAAGTTATAAGATAAATAACTGCCTTAGTGGAGCACGTGATAACACCTTTGATTGGGATTTGTTTCCCTGTTTGGGGGTGTTTGAAGGATCTACATTTGTAAGTGCCATTGCATTGAGCGCAGCCATTACACTTGTAGTTTCCATCCTGTAGAGGCGCAAATAGACGTTGTGCAGGGATATTTTGGGATGGTAAATCAGAGTTCATTTGGGTCACGTTGCAGAAGAAAATGTTCCATGGCTTCAATACCGCCCTCGTGTGGAATATTTGTGTATAACGACTCAACATCAAAAGTAACTAACAAAGTATTCTCAGGGAGAGGATCAAGAGATTCAATAATAGAGACCATACTGCTGGTGTCCTTTACAAAGGAGGGGAGCTGTTCTGTGGTCTAATAAAAAAGTCAACAAAAGTCAATAAAGGGGCTGTTACTGCATCAATGCCCGCTACAATAGGATGCCCTGGAGGTTTTGCAACATTCTTGTATAATTTCGGCAAAGTATAGAAAGTGGCAATTTTAGGGTGTTGAATAGCCAAAAAGTAATGTTATTTTTTGGTGATTTGACCAGAACTTAAATACCCATCTAGGACAGTAAAGATAGTGTTCTGAAATTGGGAAGTGGGGTCACTTCTGAGTTTCTTGTAAAAGGTGTTGTCAAGCAGTTGTCTATGACACTCATTTACATAAACTGTCCTATCCATGAGTACAACCGACCCACCCTTATCAGCAGGGCGGGTAAGGACTGACGTATCGGATTGTAAATCAAGCAAAGCTTGTTTTTCATCCTTCTGTAAATTATGGAAAGATATGTACTCATGTTTGTTCTTAAGGAGATTACCAACATCTTTTTCAAGGAGTCTGCAATATATCTCAACAGAGTGATTGCGATTGGCTGGAGGTACAAAATAAGTCTTACTTCTAAAAGGAGGCGGAGTATGTGCAAGTGAGCAGCCTACCATGAAATGCCCCTAAGGTATGCCAGTCAAGGGACAGGTAAGTTAGTTATTGTGCCTGAGGCTGATGGACTCACCTGAGTGAAGGCAGAGGCGGGGTTCCGTGGGCCGTTGGTACTGGTCTGGAAACACTGTCTGTGGTACTGAGCCCACACATCCACCAACTGACAGACAGACAGGCAGGAAGACAAACAGACACACAGATAGACAGACAGACAGGCAGGAAGACAGACAGACACACAGATAGACAGACAGACAGGAAGACAGACAGACACACAGACAGACAGACAGACAGACAGACAGACAGACAGACAGACAGGCATGCAGGCAGGTAGGCAGGAAGACAGGAAGACAGACAGACACAGATAGACTGATACGCAGGCCAAATCAGGGCAGTGTGAATGTGTACAGTATGTATGTATGGCATTAGTATACAAGTGTAGAAAAGTGTTGGTGTGTGTGTGTGTGGAGAGAGAGAGAGAGAGAGAGAGGGAGAGGGAGAGAGACAGAGATAGAGTTAGTTGTATGCTACCTTCTGGTGTGTGGTGCAAGAGGGCTCTGCATGGAGCCGGAACAGCGAGAGGGGCCGATCACTGGGGGGCTTGTAGTCAGCCCCATAGGTGCTTTGCTGCCCCACTCTGGCCTGAGGGCCCCAGGACTGGAGGAGAGAAGAGTGGAGCTAGATGGATGAACCGGCCTCACCTTCAACCAGCCAAAAGCATCAGTGAAAAGTCTTCATTCTCGTAAGATTTGAGACAATCTCATTGATGACCTATTCTTACTAGTTGAATAGCCTAGTTTTTATGTTATGAAAATGATCAATTATGGCAATGATAAACTATACTAGACATACCTGAATTTGCCTAAAAGAGTGCATTACATTGCTGTTGTTCCCTGATATTTAAGTTGGTCATTCATCAAAGATAAATCGGGGTGAACGTTAGCGAAACTAAAACTGGCTACATGGAACACTGGTTAAATATATGTTGGAAAACACATAATAGTCTATGTTCCATAGAACGTTGGAACGTTTGAGTCACAATAACATAATTTTAATCAATTCCATAGTTACGCAGTGATATCATAAATAGGGTGATGTCACAGCATTCCCAAAAAATCTGAGCCTTCATAACCGTTCTAAAACCAAAAGTCATTAATGAAAACAGAAAAATGAACAATTCAATTCTCGTAATAAAATCAACCAAGAGTGGGCAGTTTCACTTCCTTCATTCTTCACAATACATGTCTTATTCACTGTATGGTTCTCTGTGTAGGCTATTATTCATTGTGTGACATCACAAGGGTTGGTCTTTTAGATTCAGGTAGTTAGAGGAACGTCATCTAACGCCCTGGACCAGAACTTGTAACCTTGGGGTGTGAGAAAGGTGTGGACGCAGTCATATTTCACGTAGTATTTGCCGCTGACTCAACGAAATAATAGCACACCTCTTAATTGCTTAGCCTACGTTTGTCAGGGGGAGTGTTTGGATATACATAAATCACAATTGTAGGATTAGGATACCGTAAGAGAAAATCGGTCACAGTCAAGTCCAAGGTTCAAGTTATTGGTTAATTCACTTGTATGCGGAGAGTCTCTTGGAACATAATGGACACTCATGCGAAGGCAGGACAAGTTTACCTTCAACACCGAAATGTAGAAAAGGTAAGAACCTAACTTTATTTAGCTCACTTAATTGCACACATTCTGGTAACTTATCTATCTTGTTTGTGTAGAATGACAATGATAGCCAATAGGAACATATTGAATGCATTTAGATTTTTAATGCAGCTTTATAAGTCTTGTAATGTAAGATGAGAGTTTTTATTTTTGTTTATTCCGAGGGTATTGAAATTGGCTATTGATGTTATCATGTAAACTGCCGTCCCATTGTTTTGCTGCATGTACTGTGTATGACAGTAATCTAATCCCGATACCATTCCACTTTACAATTGAATGTATATGATTGCAGTATACGAGGACCTTTACTGTAGCCTACATGTTGAAGTCTTACTTGCAGAGTCAGGCTAAGTTGGTAATGGTGCGTGTGTAAAGGTATGAGGGGAGAACGGATCCTCACATGCGTGCCCAGACACAGTACTCCGCTCCCAGTTTCCTCACCGCACATTCCTCACAGCACATTCCAACAAAAGCTGTTTGTCCCAAATGGAACCCTATTCCTTTTTAGTGCACTACTTTTGACCAGGACTCATAGGACTTTGGTCAAAAGTAGTGCACTATAGTGGATAGGGTACCATTTGGGATGTACACTGAAACACTGCGAGGCACACTTAAAACAGAGGGAGGGGCCAGGGCAGGTACTGTACCTGAGCACACATACCTCATCTACCACTGCACCTTTATTTAAAAAGAGGCGGAAGTGCTGGAGAAAGGGTGGGGGATATTCTGAGTTTATCATATTACTAATGTGTGTCATGAGCGCTGGAGTCAGGAAACCGTCTATCAATAGTTGTCAGGGAAGTGGGAAAACTACATACTCACTTTTTCTTTATTTCTCTTTCTCACCCACTCATTTTCCTCCCTTTCTCTCCACCTTTCTCTCTATCCCTCTCTTTCTCCCCATTATTTCTCTCTTCCCTCTCTTCCCTCTCTGTCCTCATCCCCTATCCTCCCTCCCTCCTTCCTTCTCCCCCTCCGCCCTCCCTCCATCCAGAAGTGGAAGCAGCTGTGGCTGGCTCTCTACCCCTCCAGCCGCTGCGGTGTAGCCAGGCTAGAGCGCCAGGAGATGGGGGGAGGAGAGCGGGCCGGTGCCTCTGTGGTCTGGAAGCACCAGGACAAGGTTAAGGAGAAGAGGGTGATCCGCCTGTCAGAGGTACACCTTACTGCTGTACTTGTCTTTCTTACTAGTACTGACTTTGCTAATAACTGCTTTATTGAGGATTTGTATTACTGGCAATGACTGTGATATGTAGTTGTCTTACCTACCTTAGTTAAATGCACTGACTATAAGTCATTCTGGATATGGATAAGTTTGTAGCCTAAGGCCCTGCGATAGACTAGCGTCCTGTCCAGCGGGCGTACTTGTACATCAAGCTGCCTCACGCTACAGAAACATGCTGCTCCTATGAGCAGTTTGGGCTCGCACGAGCCTTACCCCCAATCTATCTCCTTAATGCTGAGTGCCAAGCAGAGACGCACCGAGTCCAATTTTTTACAGTCTCCGGATAAGTGTGTCTGCTAATGGACTAAAATGTAAATGTAGGTGACCAGGGTCCTGAGACTGCCCCCACACGCTGAGGCCTGCCCCAAAGACAACATGGCCGCATTCTGTGTGGAGACAGACGGCAGGAGGTACGTCTTCGCGGCGGACAAGGACGACTGCGTGGAGTGGGTGGAGAGGATGTGTGACATCACCTTCCAGGTGAGAATAGCAGCTTCTGTTGTTGTCTTGTGACTGTTGTGGATCAGTCTCTATTCAACATTTTGACAGTTACAGAAGTAGAATCAGATAGACTTTATTAGCATTCAACAACACTGATAGGAATTTGTCTCGGTATGGTAGAAGGCTAACAGCAAACGCCATTGTTCACTGATCTCTCTACCATTAAACCCCTTTCATCACCAAACAGTTATTACATAGAGGATGTGTACACTCTTAGAAAAAGGGTTCTAAAAGGGTTATTCAGCTGTCCCCATAGTAGAACCCTTTTTGGTTCCCTGTATAACCCTCTGTAGAAAGGGTTCTGCATGGAACCCAAAAGGCTTCTACATGCAAACGAAAAGGGTTCTCCTATGGGGACAGCCGAAGAACCCTTTTAAGGTTCTAGATAGCACCTTTTTTTTCTAAGAGTGTATGTATCGGTTGAGGACTGTTCTCACTGTCTAATCTAAATAAATGTATTCTCTCCCAGGGGACGCTCCACTGGTCAGCAGCCCCAGCTTCAGATGGAGGACAACCAGATATACGTCTCCAGGGAGGAAGGTGAGAAGCACATCAGACACCACACATATCCTAGTGGCCGCTACAAACTATAATGGACAACCATTCTTCGTCTGTTTATGTCTAATGGGCGTATGATTACTGCTGTCTTGGAACAGGTCCCTCTTGTCAAAGATATTTGAACGAATAATGGAAAGATAAACACAAAATAGAAATGAACACCATCCATAGTGCTTTGGTCGTGACCCTCACTCTCCCTCCTCTCTCCCCTCAGTGAGTGAGTTCAGGGTGGGTGTGAAGCAGACGGACGCAGCGGTGCGCTGCGGCCTCCAGGGGGAGTACTATTGGCTGCAGGTGGCCCAGGAGGGGCTAGTCCTGAAGGAGGCAGAGACCAGGAAGAGTTTGCAGCACTGGCCCTTTCAGCTGCTACGACGCTATGGCAGAGACAAGGTCAATAGAACCATGGAATGTAGAATCTCATTGAGCCATAGAATTAGATTTCTAATCTGTTATTAGTTTGAATCTATTAATACTCTCTAGTGTCTAATTTCTATGCTGCCCTACAAAGGCAAAATGCAGCAACTACATAATTTATTTTACTTCAAAGTATTTTTCTGTCTAGACAGACAGCAATTTCTGGTACTTCATGATATGTTCTGATCAACTGGCTTGTTCTTGTGTCTGGAAACTAAATACCACATTAATCAGGTAATATACCCGGCCGTTACAACATATCAAAGATTTTTGCCTTTGTAAGGCAGTGTGGGTCGAAAAAAGGATGTGTCTAAGGATCATTGTATGGTCATCAGAGTCCATTCAAGGAGGTTGCAGGTTATAATACATATGGTTATTTTCTGCCCACAATTAATTATGCAATTTTCCAGTGAACACCTTTGGGAATTCTCTCAAATCATTGTGTAACACGGTTCTGTCCTCTTGGTTCTCCCACAGATGACATTCTCCATCGAGGCGGGCCGGCGCAGTGAGTCTGGACCCGGAACCTTCACCTTCGAGACTCGCCAAGCTGACGACATCTTCAATCTCATCGAGACCGCCATACGGCAACAGAAGGCCTCCGTCTTCGTCGGGGATGACCGTGAGGGCGACACTGTGGTTGCTAAGCGTAGCCCTAATATGCCTCGTGCTCGTTCACCACTGCCCAGACTGCCAGATAGCGCAGCCATTTTGGAGGGAAGCTACAGTTTTAGGCCAGTATTTTCAAATGCTATTGGCTCAGAGCAGTGTGTGTACTCACAGCTGCCTAATTTGATTGGCTCTGAGGAGTGTCTGTACTCTGAGCCAGCAGACAGCATTAAACCCAAAGCCCCCGGCCTCAACTCCTACCTGACCCCCCCAACGTCCTCCACCCTCACCCCCTCTATCCCTTTATACCCCCGCAATCACCATGGTAACCGAACGGAACCAGTGTACGCCGACCCAGCAGACATCCTCTCCCTCATACCCCCAAGATCTACACCACCACCACCGCCCACTTCCTCTTCCTGTTCTCATCACCACGGCAACGAGACTGAACCAGTCTACTCCGAGGTGTACGACCATGTGAGTCCTCTACCTGACCAGACTCAACAACAGAACCAGAACCAGGGAGGGCAGGAACCTGGAAAAGCGGAACCCATCTATAGTGAGCCCTGTGTGGGGACCCCAGCCAAGGGCCCCAACACTGACCCGTTTCGCCACCTTTACAGCCAGGTCTGCAAGCCAGGCTCTTCATCACCATCCTCATCTTCGTCATCATCATCATCCCCCTCTTCATCCCTGGCCTCCTCCTCCTCCTCCTCCTCATCATCGTTGACCATCACCAGGACCTTGGCCAGCAGGAGGCCCACTGCTGGACGCCAGTCACCAGATGTCATCTATGAAAACATGGGGGTCATTTAGGATACTCATGGTCTGTGTCTGAAATGGCACCGTATTGTCCTTTAAGGTGCCCTACTATTGACTAGGGCCCATTGGGATATATTGAGACCAATCCACACATTCACTCATTTCACAATGTTATAGTATAGTTAATTTATTTATTGAACTTGTTTTCACAAACAGTATCATTGTTTTTTGTTATGATGTAATCACTTTTGTATTACCTCTTATGAATATCAATATTGCACGCCAGTGTAATGAACACGGGAGAGGAGAGGGAGAGAAGAGAGAGAGATCTTCCAGAAGTCTGCCAAGTGTTCGATACAAATGTAAATATTACAAACAGTGTTAGCCTCCTTCTCTCCCCAACAGATGTAATGAATTGAACATGATGAAACAAATGACTTCCGCTCAGTCTCACACCCTTTTCCTAATTGACTTTGTTTTACTGATATGATTCAATAAAACAATAATGGGTGTGTATCCAATAACACTATTTCCACTATTTGTTTTGTGCATTGATTGTTTTTAAAAATCATTTGTATTGTGCCTCTCAATAAATTAGACTACTGTTCAGTTCAATGCGTTTATATGGGGATATGTGAACGTTAATTGGCCGACTACTGTACATTTCAGGCTTCTCTGTGGTTGTGGGCGTGTTTTGACGTTTGGTTTTGTGCGATTTGAACGCTTCCTAATTTGACACATTGTAATAGTTTCATTACATACTGTATTGTACCTGACCTGTAGGCTAAGTAGCCTATTATACCGTGTTAGAAAGAGCATCAATCGGACACCCAATAGGTAGGTGAGAATAAAAAATACGCCGTATTTTGATAGACTTGAACCGTACTTTTAGTTTTCTTGTTTTCTGTAAGCGGTTCCTCTCTCCATCCTTTATTGGCAGAACGCCTCGAGCGCACATTCAATGACGCGTACCCTGACACGCGCTGAAGAGAACTGCCTTTATCAACCGACATTCTTCCTGATGTCACTTCTCAACATGCCGACCACCTGTTTTATGACCGTGATCTGGTGGCTCACAACCGGTTCAACTCGTAGTCAAACAGCAATTCCCAATGGTCACGGAGGTGAGTACAGTACAGTTGGACAAACGGTCTCTCTCTACATATAAAATGTATCGCAATTCCTAATGGATAGGAAAGGTAGTCTACAATCTAATTAGCCATAGCAATGCAAATTATGTTGCCTAGCTAACAAGTACATTTGCAAGAAGTCTATTATCAACACCCAGTGTGGTTTTGGTAGGCTAATTTATTCATCTGGGAATGGGGATGGTTAATAACTTAATCCAAAATGTAACCAGATGGAAAGGATGGAGGCATGGTGGAGAAATGCCCATTAAACAAAACCTGTTTTACATGAC
The DNA here is from genome assembly GCF_020615455.1 of Coregonus clupeaformis. NCBI lineage: Eukaryota > Metazoa > Chordata > Actinopteri > Salmoniformes > Salmonidae > Coregonus > Coregonus clupeaformis. The sequence continues at coordinate 179,397 of NW_025534429.1, forward strand.
TGAAGACAGGTGTGTCATTTCACTGCTGTATTCACTGTGTTCACTTTTCACCCGGAATGTAGCAGAGTGAGTATAGACTGGGGATACAGTGTTATCCTAATGTTGCCTGCTTTCATGGCCATTTCCTGGATAGATAGGCCTAGGCTATAGGTCTTAGACGGTAATACCGAGAATGTGGAGGTTTGAGATGCCCAACTCTTTATGGTGTGTTTCTGTCTTTGTTTGTTTTTTAACACGCACAAAATGCAACAAGGAGCGGTTTACCAGACACACGCTAAGCCTATGTCCTGGACTAAATAGGCTTTTTAGCCCCGAAGTTGTCTGCCTAAATCAGCATTGAGTGACTGTTGCAAAACATTTCTTAAACAAAAGCAAACGGAAACAAACGGGGAGGGACCTACCCGAATGTGTCCAATAGAAACTATATTTTTGTTTGGACTAATGATTACACCCCAGCTGTGGGTTGCAGCCAACTGACCACAAGAGTGTTTCTCAGCAAAGGAAGTGACACAATTACTGATGTGGAGAAATGGTTCCATAAAAGGCCCTGTCAGTCAGTCTCATCCTTCACACATTCACTCAGAGCTCAAAAGCAAATAAATGGGGTGGAGGAGGGGAGTCGATATATTACGGTGCCCTGGTCCAAAGTAGTGCACTACAGGAAATAGGGTGCATCTTTAATGTTACATCCTGTTCTCCTCAGGGGTAGATGCGGTTCTGGGGGTGTCCAACGCCAGCGTCCTCCTGCTGGACCCCAGCTCTGAGACACTCTACCTGGGAGCCAGAGGCTCCATCCTGGTCCTGCACACCTCCAACCTCACCTGGAAACACCCAGCAGTGAGCGAGAAAGGGAGGGAGGGAGGTTGGGAGGGAGGGAGGGAGGGAGGGACAGAGAGATGGGGGAGGAGAGGGAGAGAGACCTCTTCACTTGACTGTGTGTGCGTGTTTATCTGTGCGAGTGTGTATTCAAGTGTGAAACGAGTGTGTATTCGTTTCGGTGTTCTCATGATGGGAGTATTCATGTACATTTTTCTATGGTTTTGTGTTTGTCTTACCTGGGACAAACACACCATGCCAGACATAGATTAAACCAAGTCCTGAACAGCATTGTCAATAGAGATGATCCACTGACAGTGCTTTTTAGTCCAGGACTAGGCTTAACCTGATGTTGAACTGTGTGATGTGTGTTGTAACTGCAACTGTATGCGTCTGTGTGTTCTCTCCTTGACTTCCTTCTTCTTTTCTGGGTGTCTCTGTCTCTGCAGATTGAGTGGGAGGCCACAGAAGACGAGAGGAAGGTCTGTAGGGATAAAGGCAAGACAGAGGTGAGCAACGTGGGGTGCTTTTGATGTGTGTTTCAAGTAGCAAGAAAACTGTGTATGTGTGTGTGTGAATGTGTTAAGAGGTGTCTCTGTAGCAGTTGAGGCTGGTGGGAGGAGCTATGGGAGGATGTGCACATTGTAATGGCAGGAATGTTATATATGGAATGGAGTCAAACATGGTTTCCATGTGTTTGATTTGTTTGATACCATTCCATTAATTCCATTCCAGCCATTACAATGAGCCTGTCCTCCTATAGCTCCTCCCACCAGCCTCCACTGCTCTGTAGTGTATGTAAGTGGTTAAAGGTGTCGGTGAGATGCTATGCTTCACACCCAAAATGAAACACCATCACCTTCGCCTTTAGTCATACTCATCTATGTCATGATGTATGGTACCGTTACCATAACGACTGCTTTACTGACTCTCCAGCTTCCTGTCAACAACTCTCCACATCCTCTATGTGTGGCTTTCAGATGACTTTTCACTTTGTATCTGGTCATCTTCAAAGACTGATAAACAGAAGCATGACTTACCTTAAAGGGTCAGTGAGTTAGAGTTATTGTTATCGCTACCTCATTAGCATTTCTTCAATGGGATTAATTGGTTGATATGAAAATCAACGTTGGCCGGTATACATTGGTTTCCTGGCACCTGAGTTGAGAAACCCGGCATTATACTACTGATTATATAATGCTAACCGGTGCCCCCGCACACTGACTCTGTACCAGTACCCCCCTGTATATAGCCTCCCTACTGTTATTACCTTGACTAACACATTGACTCTGTACCAGTACCCCCCTGTATATAGCCTCCTTACTGTTATTACCTTGACTAACACATTGACTCTGTACCGGTACCCCTGTATATAGCCTCCCTACTGTTATTACCTTGACTAACACATTGACTCTGTACCAGTACCTCCCTGTATATAACCTCCCTACTGTTATTACCTTGACTAACACATTGACTCTGTACCAGTACCCCCTGTATATAACCTCCCTACTGTTATTACCTTGACTAACACATTGACTCTGTACCAGTACCCCCTGTATATAACCTCCCTACTGTTATTACCTTGACTAACACATTGACTCTGTGCTGGTACCCCCCTGTTTATAGCCTCCCTACTGTTATTACCTTGACTAACACATTGACTCTGTACCAGTTCCCCCCTGTATATAACCTCCCTACTGTTATTACCTTGACTAACACATTTACTCTGTACCAGTACCCCTGTATATAACCTCCCTACTGTTATTACCTTGACTAACACATTGACTCTGTACTGGTACCCCCTGTATATAGCCTCCCTACTGTTATTACCTTGACTAACACATTGACTCTGTACCAGTACCCCCTGTATATAACCTCCCTACGGTTATTACCTTGACTAACACATTGACTCTCTACCAGTACCCCCTGTATGTAGCCTCCCTACTGTTATTACCTTGACTAACACATTGACTCTGTACCAGAACCCCCCTGTATATAACCTCCCTACTGTTATTACCTTGACTAACACATTGACTCTGTACCAGTACCCCCTGTATATAACCTCCCTACTGTTATTACCTTGACTAACACATTGACTCTGTACAAGTACCCCCCTGTATATAACCTCCCTACTGTTATTACCTTGAATAACACATTGACTCTGTACTGGTACCCCCTGTATATAGCCTCCCTACTGTTATTACCTTGACTAACACATTGACTCTGTACCAGTACCCCTGTATATAACCTCCCTACTGTTATTACCTTGACTAACACATTGACTCTGTACCAGTACCCCCTGTATATAACCTCCCTACTGTTATTACCTTGACTAACACATTGACTCTATGCTGGTACCCCCATGTATATAGCCTCCCTACTGTTATTACCTTGACTAACACATTGACTCTGTACTGGTACTCCCTGTATATAACCTCCCTACTGTTATTACCTTGACTAACACATTGACTCTGTACTGGTACCCCCTGTATATAGCCTCCCTACTGTTATTACCTTGACTAACACATTGACTCCGTACTGGTACCCCCTGTATATAACCTCCCTACTGTTATTACCTTGACTAACACATTGACTCTGTACCAGTACCCCCTGTATATAGCCTCCCTACTGTTATTACCTTGACTAACACATTGACTCTGTACCAGTACCCCCTGTATATAGCCTCCCTACTGTTATTACCTTGACTAACACATTGACTCTGTACCAGTACCCCCTGTATATAACCTCCCTACTGTTATTACATTGACTAACACATTGACTCTGTACTGGTACCCCCTGTATATAACCTCCCTACTGTTATTACCTTGACTAACACATTGACTCTGTACCAGTACCCCCTGTATATAACCTCCCTACTGTTATTACCTTGACTAACACATTGACTCTGTACTGGTACCCCCTGTATATAGCCTCCCTACTGTTATTACCATGACTAACACATTGACTCTGTACCAGTTCCCCCCTGTATATAGCCTCCCTACTGTTATTACCTTGACTAACACATTGACTCTGTACAAGTACCCCCCTACTGTTATTACATTGACTAACACATTGACTCTGTACCAGTACCCCCTGTATATAACCTCCCTACTGTTATTACCTTGACTAACACATTGACTCTGTACCAGTACCCCCTGTATATAACCTCCCTTACTGTTATTACCTTGACTAACACATTGACACTGTACCAGTACCCCCTGTATATAACCGCCCTACTGTTATTACCTTGACTAACACATTACATTTACATTTTAGTCATTTAGCAGACGCTCTTATCCAGAGCGACTTACAGTTAGTGAATACATATATATTTTTTTTATACTTCCCCCCCCCGTGGGAATCGAACCCACAACCCTGGCGTTGCAAACACCATGCTCTATCAACTGAGCTACATCCCTGCCGGCCATTCTCCCCTACCCTGGCAGGTTTCGGCGGGTCTCGGTGGGGCGCAGAGCCTGGATTCGAACCAGGATCTCTAGTGGCACAGTTTGCACTGCGATGCAGTGCCTTAGACCACTGCGCCACTCAGGAGTCATTGACTCTGTACCAGTACCCCTGTATATAGCCTCCCTACTGTTATTACCTTGACTAACACATTGACTCTGTACCAGTACCCCCTGTATATAACCTCCCTACTGTTATTACATTGACTAACACATTGACTCTGTACTGGTACCCCCTGTATATAACCTCCCTACTGTTATTACCTTGACTAACACATTGACTCTGTACCAGTACCCCCTGTATATAACCTCCCTACTGTTATTACCTTGACTAACACATTGACTCTGTACTGGTACCCCCTGTATATAGCCTCCCTACTGTTATTACCATGACTAACACATTGACTCTGTACCAGTTCCCCCCTGTATATAGCCTCCCTTCTGTTATTACCTTGACTAACACATTGACTCTGTACCAGTACCCCCTGTATATAGCCTCCCTACTGTTATTACCTTGACTAACACATTGACTCTGTACCAGTACCCCCTGTATATAACCTCCCTACTGTTATTACCTTGACTAACACATTGACTCTGTACCAGTACCCCCTGTATATAACCTCCCTACTGTTATTACCTTGACTAACACATTGACTCTGTACCAGTACCCCCTGTATATAACCTCCTTACTGTTATTACCTTGACTAACACATTGACACTGTACCAGTACCCCCTGTATATAACCTCCCTACTGTTATTACCTTGACTAACACATTGACTCTGTACCAGTACCCCCTGTATATAGCCTCCCTACTGTTATTACCTTGACTAACACATTGACTCTGTACCAGTACCCCCTGTATATAGCCTCCCTACTGTTATTACCTTGACTAACACATTGACTCTGTACCAGTACCCCCTGTATATAACCTCCCTACTGTTATTACCTTGACTAACACATTGACTCTGTACCAGTACCCCATGTATATAACCTCCCCTACTGTTATTACCTTGACTAACACATTGACTCTGTACCAGTACCCCCTGTATATAACCTCCTTACTGTTATTACCTTGACTAACACATTGACACTGTACCAGTACCCCCTGTATATAACCTCCCTACTGTTATTACCTTGACTAACACATTGACTCTGTACCAGTACCCCCTGTATATAACCTCCCTACTGTTATTACCTTGACTAACACATTGACTCTGTACCAGTACCCCCTGTATATAACCTCCTTACTGTTATTACCTTGACTAACACATTGACACTGTACCAGTACCCCCTGTATATAACCTCCCTACTGTTATTACCTTGACTAACACATTGACTCTGTACCAGTACCCCCTGTATATAGCCTCCCTACTGTTATTACCTTGACTAACACATTGACTCTGTACCAGTACCCCCTGTATATAGCCTCCCTACTGTTATTACCTTGACTAACACATTGACTCTGTACCAGTACCCCTGTATATAACCTCCCCTACTGTTATTACCTTGACTAACACATTGACTCTGTACCAGTACCCCCTGTATATAACCTCCCTACTGTTATTACCATGACTAACACATTGACTTTTACCAGTACCACCTGTATATAGCCTCCCTACTGTTATTACCTTGACTAACACATTGACTCTGTACCAGTACCCTCTGTATATAACCTCCCTACTGTTATTACCTTGACTAACACATTGACTCTGTACCAGTACCCCCTGTATATAGCCTCCCTACTGTTATTACCTTGACTAACACATTGACTCTGTACCAGTACCCCCTGTATATAGCCTCCCTACTGTTATTACCTTGACTAACACATTGACTCTGTACCAGTACCCCCCTGTATATAGCCTCCCTACTGTTATTACCTTGACTAACACATTGACTCTGTACCAGTACCCCCTGTATATAACCTCCCTACTGTTATTACCTTGACTAACACATTGACTCTGTACCAGTTCCCCCTGTATATAGCCTCCCTACTGTTATTACCTTGACTAACACATTGACTCTGTACCAGTACCCCCTGTATATAGCCTCCCTACTGTTATTACCTTGACTAACACATTGACTCTGTACCAGTACCCCCTGTATATAGCCTCCCTACTGTTATTACCTTGACTAACACATTGACTCTGTACCAGAACCCCTGTATATAGCCTCCCTACTGTTATTACCTTGACTAACACATTGACTCTGTACCAGTACCCCCTGTATATAGCCTCCCCTACTGTTATTACCATGACTAACACATTGACTCTGTACCAGTACCCCTGTATATAACCTCCCTACTGTTATTACCATGACTAACACATTGACTCTGTACCAGTACCCCCTGTATATAACCTCCCTACTGTTATTACCTTGACTAACACATTGAATCTGTACCAGTTCCCCCTGTATATAACCTCCCTACTGTTATTACCTTGACTAACACATTGACTCTGTACCAGTACCCCCTGTATATAGCCTCCCTACTGTTATTACCATGACTAACACATTGACTCTGTACCAGTACCCCCTGTATATAACCTCCCACTGTTATTACCATGACTAACACATTGACTCTGTACCAGTACCCCCTGTATATAACCTCCCTACTGTTATTACCTTGACTAACACATTGACTCTGTACCAGTACCCCTGTATATAGCCTCCCTACTGTTATTACCTTGACTAACACATTGACTCTGTACCAGTTCCCCCTGTATATAGCCTCCCTACTGTTATTACCTTGACTAACACATTGACTCTGTACCAGTTCCCCCTGTATATAACCTCCCTACTGTTATTACCTTGACTAACACATTGACTCTGTACCAGTACCCCCTGTATATAGCCTCCCTACTGTTATTACCTTGACTAACACATTGACTCTGTACCAGTACCCCCTGTATATAGCCTCCCTACTGTTATTACCTTGACTAACACATTGACTCTGTACCAGTACCCCCTGTATATAGCCTCCCCTACTGTTATTACCTTGACTAACACATTGACTCTGTACCAGTACCCCCTGTATATAACCTCCCTACTGTTATTACCTTGACTAACACATTGACTCTGTACCAGTACCCCCTGTATATAACCTCCCTACTGTTATTACCTTGACTAACACATTGACTCTGTACCAGTACCCCCTGTATATAACCTCCTTACCTTGACTAACACATTGACACTGTACCAGTACCCCTGTATATAACCCCCTACTGTTATTACCTTGACTAACACATTGACTCTGTACCAGTACCCCCTGTATATAGCCTCCCTACTGTTATTACCTTGACTAACACATTGACTCTGTACCAGTACCCCCTGTATATAGCCTCCCTACTGTTATTACCTTGACTAACACATTGACTCTGTACCAGTACCCCTGTATATATCCTCCCTACTGTTATTACCTTGACTAACACATTGACTCTGTACCAGTACCCCCTGTATATAGCCCTCCCTACTGTTATTACCTTGACTAACACATTGACTCTGTACCAGTACCCCCTGTATATAGCCTCCCTACTGTTATTACCTTGACTAACACATTGACTCTGTACCAGTACCCCTGTATATAGCCTCCTACTGTTATTACCATGACTAACACATTGACTCTGTACCAGTTCCCCCTGTATATAGCCTCCCTTCTGTTATTACCTTGACTAACACATTGACTCTGTACCAGTACCCCCTGTATATAGCCTCCTACTGTTATTACCTTGACTAACACATTGACTCTGTACCAGTACCCCCTGTATATAACCTCCCTACTGTTATTAGCCTTGACTAACACATTGACTCTGTACCAGTACCCCTGTATATAACCTCCCTACTGTTATTACCTTGACTAACACATTGACTCTGTACCAGTACCCCCTGTATATAACCTCCTTACTGTTATTACCTTGACTAACACATTGACACTGTACCAGTACCCCCTGTATATAACCTCCCTACTGTTATTACCTTGACTAACACATTGACTCTGTACCAGTACCCCTGTATATAACCTCCCTACTGTTATTACCTTGACTAACACATTGACTCTGTACCAGTACCCCCTGTATATAACCTCCTTACTGTTATTACCTTGACTAACACATTGACACTGTACCAGTACCCCTGTATATAACCTCCCTACTGTTATTACCTTGACTAACACATTGACTCTGTACCGGTACCCCTGTATATAGCCTCCCTACTGTTATTACCTTGACTAACACATTGACTCTGTACCAGTACCCCCTGTATATAGCCTCCCTACTGTTATTACCTTGACTAACACATTGACTCTGTACCAGTACCCCCTGTATATAACCTCCCTACTGTTATTACCTTGACTAACACATTGACTCTGTACCAGTACCCCCCTGTATATAACCTCCCTACTGTTATTACCATGACTAACACATTGACTTTTTACCAGTACCACCTGTATATAGCCTCCCTACTGTTATTACCTTGACTAACACATTGACTCTGTACCAGTACCCTCTGTATATAACCTCCCTACTGTTATTACCTTGACTAACACATTGACTCTGTACCAGTACCCCCTGTATATAGCCTCCCTACTATTATTACCTTGACTAACACATTGACTCTGTACCAGTACCCCCTGTATATAGCCTCCCTACTGTTATTACCTTGACTAACACATTGACTCTGTACCAGTACCCCCTGTATATAGCCTCCCTACTGTTATTACCTTGACTAACACATTGACTCTGTACCAGTACCCCCTGTATATAGCCTCCCTACTGTTATTACATTGACTAACACATTGACTCTGTACCAGTTCCCCCTGTATATAGCCTCCCTACTGTTATTACCTTGACTAACACATTGACTCTGTACCAGTACCCCCTGTATATAGCCTCCCTACTGTTATTACCTTGACTAACACATTGACTCTGTACCAGTACCCCCTGTATATAGCCTCCCTACTGTTATTACCTTGACTAACACATTGACTCTGTACCAGTACCCCTGTATATAGCCTCCCTACTGTTATTACCTTGACTAACACATTGACTCTGTACCAGTACCCCTGTATATAGCCTCCTACTGTTATTACCATGACTAACACATTGACTCTGTACCAGTACCCCCTGTATATAACCTCCCTACTGTTATTACCTTGACTAACACATTGACTCTGTACCAGTACCCCTGTATATAACCTCCTTACTGTTATTACCTTGACTAACACATTGACACTGTACCAGTACCCCCTGTATATAACCTCCCTACTGTTATTACCTTGACTAACACATTGACTCTGTACCAGTACCCCCTGTATATAACCTCCCTACTGTTATTACCTTGACTAACACATTGACTCTGTACCAGTACCCCCTGTATATAACCTCCTTACTGTTATTACCTTGACTAACACATTGACACTGTACCAGTACCCCCTGTATATAACCTCCCTACTGTTATTACCTTGACTAACACATTGACTCTGTACCAGTACCCCCTGTATATAGCCTCCCTACTGTTATTACCTTGACTAACACATTGACTCTGTACCAGTACCCCCTGTATATAGCCTCCCTACTGTTATTACCTTGACTAACACATTGACTCTGTACCAGTACACCCTGTATATAACCTCCCTACTGTTATTACCTTGACTAACACATTGACTCTGTACTGGTACCCCCTGTATATAGCCTCCCTACTGTTATTACCATGACTAACACATTGACTTTTTACCAGTACCACCTGTATATAGCCTCCTACTGTTATTACCTTGACTAACACATTGACTCTGTACCAGTACCCTCTGTATATAACCTCCCTACTGTTATTACCTTGACTAACACATTGACTCTGTACCAGTACCCCCTGTATATAGCCTCCCTACTGTTATTACCTTGACTAACACATTGACTCTGTACCAGTACCCCCTGTATATAGCCTCCCTACTGTTATTACCTTGACTAACACATTGACTCTGTACCAGTACCCCCTGTATATAGCCTCCCTACTGTTATTACCTTGACTAACACATTGACTCTGTACCAGTGCCCCCTGTATATAGCCTCCCTACTGTTATTACATTGACTAACACATTGACTCTGTACCAGTACCCCCTGTATATAACCTCCCTACTGTTATTACCTTGACTAACACATTGACTCTGTACCAGTACCCCCTGTATATAGCCTCCCTACTGTTATTACCTTGACTAACACATTGACTCTGTACCAGTACCCCTGTATATAGCCTCCCCTACTGTTATTACCTTGACTAACACATTGACTCTGTACCAGTACCCCCTGTATATAGCCTCCCTACTGTTATTACCTTGACTAACACATTGACTCTGTACCAGTACCCCCTGTATATAGCCTCCCTACTGTTATTACCATGACTAACACATTGACTCTGTACCAGTACCCCCTGTATATAACCTCCCTACTGTTATTACCATGACTAACACATTGACTCTGTACCAGTACCCCCTGTATATAACCTCCCTACTGTTATTACCTTGACTAACACATTGAATCTGTACCAGTTCCCCCTGTATATAACCTCCCTACTGTTATTACCTTGACTAACACATTGACTCTGTACCAGTACCCCCTGTATATAGCCTCCCTACTGTTATTACCATGACTAACACATTGACTCTGTACCAGTACCCCCTGTATATAACCTCCCTACTGTTATTACCATGACTAACACATTGACTCTGTACCAGTACCCCCTGTATATAACCTCCCTACTGTTATTACCTTGACTAACACATTGACTCTGTACCAGTACCCCCTGTATATAGCCTCCCTACTGTTATTACCTTGACTAACACATTTACTCTGTACCAGTTCCCCCTGTATATAGCCTCCCTACTGTTATTACCTTGACTAACACATTGACTCTGTACCAGTTCCCCCTGTATATAACCTCCCTACTGTTATTACCTTGACTAACACATTGACTCTGTACCAGTACCCCCTGTATATAGCCTCCCTACTGTTATTACCTTGACTAACACATTGACTCTGTACCAGTACCCCCTGTATATAGCCTCCCTACTGTTATTACCTTGACTAACACATTGACTCTGTACCAGTACCCCCTGTATATAGCCTCCCTACTGTTATTACCTTGACTAACACATTGACTCTGTACCAGTACCCCCTGTATATAGCCTCCCTACTGTTATTACCATGACTAACACATTGACTCTGTACCAGTACCCCTGTATATAACCTCCCTACTGTTATTACCATGACTAACACATTGACTCTGTACCAGTACCCCCTGTATATAACCTCCCTACTGTTATTACCTTGACTAACACATTGAATCTGTACCAGTTCCCCCTGTATATAACCTCCCTACTGTTATTACCTTGACTAACACATTGACTCTGTACCAGTACCCCCTGTATATAGCCTCCTACTGTTATTACCATGACTAACACATTGACTCTGTACCAGTACCCCCTGTATATAACCTCCCTACTGTTATTACCTTGACTAACACATTGACTCTGTACCAGTACCCCCTGTATATAACCTCCCTACTGTTATTACCTTGACTAACACATTGACTCTGTACCAGTACCCCCTGTATATAGCCTCCCTACTGTTATTACCTTGACTAACACATTGACTCTGTACCAGTTCCCCCTGTATATAACCTCCCTACTGTTATTACCTTGACTAACACATTGACTCTGTACCAGTTCCCCCTGTATATAACCTCCCTACTGTTATTTTATTATTTGCTATTTTATTTTTTTATGTTTTACTTATCTATTTTTTTTCTTAGCACTTTTTTCTTTTCTTAAAAACAGGGCTTGTAAGTAATCATTTCACTGTAATGTCTACACCTGTTGTATTCGGCGCATGTGGCAAATAAAATTAGATTTGATTTGATTTGAACCATATTTTATTGGTCTGTGTAGAACTAGGTTCTCCTGATCTAGGATCAGGTTATCCACCCCGAATCCTAACCTTAGCCATTATGGTGAGGAATGGAAACTAACCTGAGATCTGTGTCTAGAGGCAACTTTATCCTACTCTGTTATGACCTTGTGCTAAGAAGGTGTTGCCAAATGCGCAGTGGTCTAAGGCACTGCATCGCAGTGCTAGCTGTGCGACTAGAGATCCTGGTTCGAATCCAGGCTCTGTCGTAGCCGGCCACGACCGGGAGACCCATGGGGCGGCGCAGAATTGGCCCAGCGTCGTCCAGGGTAGGGGAGGGAATGGCCTGCAGGGATGTAGCTCAGTTGGTAGAGCATGGCGTTTGCAACGCCAGGGTTGTGGGTTTGATTCCCACGGGGGGCCAGTATTTTAAAAAAAAATTTATGCACTCACTAACTGTAAGTCGCTCTGGATAAGAGCGTCTGCTAAATGACTAAAATGTAAAATGTAAATGCGCTTTAGCCTAGCTTAAACTCAAAGGGAATCAGGGACTTCAAAATCCCCAAAAATATCCCAGGACACTTCAACTGTTTCTAAATAGATCGTAAAGATTTTCGGGATACAAACAGGCTTACATTTTCCCTCTGCTACTCAGCTCTCTGGTTGAATATCAAATAGAACCCTATTCCCTATTCAGTGCACTACTTTTAACTAGGGCCTATAGGGGAGAATAGAATGCCGTTTGATACATGTCTCTTTGTCTCCCTCTACAGGATGACTGTTATAACTACATCTGTCTGCTGGAGGTTCTGAAGGATGGAAGGATCTACGTTTGTGGCTCCTACGCCTACAACCCCCAGTGTGCTTTCATAGTCAGTCACATTCTCTCTCCTCTGTCTATTATAATACTCTACACCTATAGTATTATTATTATAATGCTCTACACCTATAGTATTATTATTATTATACTCTACACCTATAGTATTATTATTATAATGCTCTACACCTATAGTATTATTATTATAATACTCTACACCTATAGTATTATTATTATAATACTCTACATCTATAATATTATTATTATAATACTCTACACCTATAGTATTATTATTATCATACTCTACACCTATATTATTATTATTATAATACTCTACACCTATAATATTATTATTATTATACTACTCTACACCTATAGTATTATTATTATAATGCTCTACACCTATAGTATTATTATTATAATACTCTACACCTATAGTATTATTATTATAATACTCTACACCTACAGTATTATTATTATAATACTCTACACCTATAGTATTATTATTATAATACTCTACACCTATAGTATTATTATTATAATACTCTACACCTATAGTAATATTATTATAATGCTCTACACCTACAGTATTATTATTATTATAATACTCTACACCTATAGTATTATTATTATAATGCTCTACACCTATAGTATTATTATTATAATACTCTACACCTATAGTATTACTATTATAATACTATACGCCTATATTATTATTATTATAATACTATACGCCTATATTATTATTATTATTATTATAATACACCTGCTAGATACTCTTTTACTGTTGTGGTGAAATAATTCAATTAATGTATTTAGTTGATACGCTTACACATGATGTTCACATACACTACCGTTCAAAAGTTTGGGGTCACTTAGAAATATCCTTATTTTCGAAAGAAAAGCAATTTTTTTGTCCATTAAAATAACATCAAATTGATCAGAAATACAGTGTAGACATTGTTAATGTTGTAAATGGCTATTGTAGCTGGAAACGGCTTACAGAGGCCCATTATCAGCAACCATCAGTCCTGTGTTCCAATGACACGTTGTGTTTGCTAATCCAAGTTGATCATTTTAAAAGGTTATTTGATCATTAGAAAACCCTTTTGCAATTATGTTAGCACAGCTGAAAACTGTTGTGCTGATTAAAGAAGCAATAAAACTGGCCTTCTTGAGACTAGCATCAGCAATTGTGGGTTCGATTACAGGATCAACAGAAACAAAAACTTTCTTCTGAAACTCGTGTCTATACTTGTTCTGAGAAATGAAGGCTATTCCATGCGAGAAATTGCCAAGAAACTGAAGATCTCGTACAACGCTGTGTACTACTCCCTTCACAGAACAGCGCAAACTGTCTCTAACCAGAATAGAAAGAGGAGTGGGAGGCCCCAGTGCACAACTGAGCAAGAGGACAAATACATTAGAGTGTCTAGTTTGAGAAACAGACACCTCACAGGTCCTCAACTTGCAGCTTCATTAAATAGTACCCGCAAAACACCAGTCTCAACGTCAACAGTGAAGAGGCGACTCCGGGATGCTGACCTTCTAGGCAGAGTTGCAAAGAAAAAGCCATATCTCAGACTGGCCAATAAAAATAAAATATTTTTAAGATGGGCAAAAGAACACAGACACTGGACAGAGGAAGATTGGAAAGACAGACTAATCGAAGTTTGAGGTGTTCGGATCACAAAGAAGATCATTTGTGAGATGCAGACCAAATGAAAATATGCTGGAGGAGTGCTTGATGCCATCTGTCAAGCATGGTGTAGGCAATGTGATGGTCTGGGGGTGCTTTGGTGGTGGTAAAGTGGGAGATTTGTACAGGGTAAAAGGGATCTTGAAGAAGGAAGGATATCACTCCATTTTGCAACGCCATGCCATACCCTGTGGACAGCGCTTGATTGGAGCCAATTTCATTTACATCATTTAGCAGACGCTCTTATCCAGAGCAACTTACAGTTAGTGAGTGCATACATTTTTCATACTGGCCCCCCGTGGGAATCGAACCCACAACTCTGGCGTTGCAAACGCCATGCTCTACCAACTGAGCTACAATTTCTTCCTACAACAGGACAATGACCCAAAGCACAGCTCCAAACTATGCAATAACTATTTAGGGAAGAAGCAGTCAGCTGGTATTCTGTCTATAATGGAGTGGCCAGCACAGTCACCGGATCTCAACCCTATTGAGCTGTTGTGGGAGCAGCTTGACCGTATGGTACGTAAGAAGTGCCCATCAAGCCAATCCAACTTGTGGGAGGTGCTTCAGGAAGCATGGGGTGAAATCTCTTCAGATTACCTCAACAAATTCACAACTAGAATGCCAAAGGTCTGCAAGGCTGTAATTGCTGCAAATTGAGGATTCTTTGACGAAAGCAAAGTTTGAAGGACACAATGATTATTTCCATTAAAAATCATTTTTTCTAACCTTGTCAATGACTACGTTTCCTATTCATTTTGCTATATTTCCTATTCAAACTCATTTCATGTATGTTTTCATGGAAAACAAGGAAATGTCTAAGTGACCCCAAACTTTTGAACGGTAGTGTAACTACTAAATGAGTGTGTGTGTGTGTGTGTGTTCAGGACCCAGTGACGTTTTCCCTAGTGAAGGAAGGAGGTGACCAAGGGAAGTGGAAGTGTCCTTATGATCCCAGACAACCTCACACTGCTGTTACTGCAGGTTAGACACACGCACACACGCACACACACACACACACACACACACACACACACACACACACACACACACACACACACACACACACACACACACACACACACACACACACACACACACACACACTCTCACTATTATCACATCCTGTCTATGTGTGTAATGTAGATGGAGTGCTGTACACCGCCTCCTTCTAACTTCTTGGGCACGGAGTTTGACATCACCAGGGCAACGGGTCAACAGGTGCGCATGGATCAGTCCATCAACTGGCTCAGTGGTGAGACCCATCTGTCAATCACACAAACTCCTAATGCATGATGGGATAGATTATAAAATACTTCTATTGTCCAAACTTCTGTAACACCAGTAACACCAAACAAACAATAACAGAATTTGTCCAATAAAGAGTTTAACTCAGGATGTGGTTTAGCAGTGTAGTGTTACTTACTTAATGAGTTTGCTCTTTGATGATGATCTATAACCATGTGTTCATCCACGTTTTATGCCAGTAAAGTCATACGGTATTAAAAAAACAATCATGACAGCTGTTAAGGAAACATGATGTTTTGGTACAATTTTATAAATGCTAATAGATAACTCTTTCATTCGACATGGTGGGATCTTTTTGTGTCGGTAAAATCAATTATGTGAGAAATGGTGGTGGAAACACCTTTATGCGCTAGTATTGATATAATAACCATCATATCAAAGTAGTCATGCGATTAAATGTTGTGTGGTCCTCCCAATATGACTGGGGAAACCATGCAGTTTATTAGGCTACAGATGAAATAAGTGATGATGAACTTCACAGGGTGGTGAAAGTTCACAGTGATGAGCTTGATGCTCCTTTCCAATAAATATAGAGGGTCTTATTCTGGTGATCGATGCTTGACTGCTGTTTTTACAAATAAAAATATTCTTGTTTATCCATAATAATGTCATCATGTAGACTAGCCTACCAGCACAGCCTGCCCGCACTGTATCTGTGGGCTGTTGGTTAGAGCGCACATGCCAACACCAGAGTAGGCACATTTGGTATTTAACAAAACAGTTTTTGTGACATAACTATCGGTAGAGTTGAAAATGGAAACACATTGAACTTGACATTTTATTCGGTACATGAAAATGTATGCGAAAAAAAGTATGTTTTGTGTGCACTACTTCATCACGCACTGATTTTTATCTGCAACAAGTCAATTTGGTGGAAACAAACCACTGGTGAGAATATGTGCACGTTTGTCCAGGGCTACAACGAAAATGTGTACTGTTGGGGGTAGTTGAGGACCAGGGTTGGGAAACACTACATATAATATGTAATTGTCTGATGAGTCCAGATCCAGTGTTTGTGAGTTCGGCCCTGGTCAGGGAGAGCCCTGGAGACGATGATAAGATCTACTTCTTCTTTACGGAGAATGCCAGAGAGTACGACCTTTACACCGAGGTCAGAGTCACACGGGTGGCCAGAGTCTGCAAGGTGAGATGCATCTCTCTCTCTTCTCTCTCTCGCTCTTCTCTCTCTCTCCCTCTCTCTCTCTCTCTCTCTCTCTCTCTCTCTCTCTCTCTCTTCTCTCTCTCTCTCTCTTTCTCTCTCTCTCTCGCTCTCTCGCTCTCTCTTCTCTCTCTCTCTCTTCTCTCTCTTTGTCTCTTTCTCTCTCTCTCTTTCTCTCTCTCTCCCGCTCTATTTCTCTCTCTTTCTCTCTCTCTCGCTCTTCTCTCTGTCTCTCTCTTTGTCTCTCTCTCTCTCTTTCGCTCTCTTTTTCTCTCTCTCGCTCTCTCTCGCTCGCTCTCTCGCTCTCTCTCTCGCGATCTTCTCTCTCTGTCTCTCTCTCTCTCTCTCGCTCTCTCTTCTCTCTCTCTCTCACGCTCTCTCGCTCTCTTCTCTCTCTCTCTCTCTCTTTCTCTCTCGCTCTCTTCTCTCTCTTTTCTCTCTCTCTATATATCTCTCTCTCGTTCAGTCTTTCAATCACATAACTACTCATGTGTGCTTTGTATCATGCTCTCTCTCTCTCTCCATCCTTCTCATCCCCCTCTCCCCCATCCCTCTCTCCCCATCTGCCAGGGAGATGTGGGGGGCTCTAAGACCCTGCAGAAGCGCTGGACCAGTTTCCTGAAGGCTCAGCTGGTGTGTCAAGACCGGGACAGTGGCCAACGTTACACCGTCCTGACCCACGCCTACCCCCTGGAACACCGCCTGGGAGACCCCAGCAGCACACACTTCTACGCACTCTTCACCTCCCAGTGGTAAGGAGAGGGGGAGAGAGAGGGAGGGGGGATAGAGAGGAAGGGAGAGGAGGGGTAGAGATGGGGAATGGGGTGGAGAGAGAATGAGAGAGAGGAGGATCACTAAATATGATTATCATGTTACAATTAATCATACAGACGGTATTACTGTAATGAACATTGTAGTGTGTGTGCGTGTGTGTGCGTGCGCGCGCGTGTGTGTGTGTGTGTAGGAAAGGAGAACGCGTGTCAGCAGTGTGTGTGTACAGCCTGGCTGACGTCACCAAGGTGTTTGCGACGGGAGGCTTCAGAGATATGAAGGGGAGAACTGTGGGAGCTCTGTGTCTGTACCTGACCCCCGACCCGGACAGGTATTCACGTGACTCACCTGGTTGTATTCATTATTATCTTGATTTATTTAACCTTTATTTAAGTCAGTTAAGAACAAATTCTTATTTACAATGACGGCCTAGCAAAAGGCAAAAGGCCTCCTGCGGGGATGGGGGCTGGGATTAGGGCAAACAACGGAAAACATTTTTTAAACGAATGTTTGAAAATGAATGTTTCTTTCTTATTAGACGAATCCAGGGAGTCATTTTCCATTTAAGGCTCATTATCATGTAGCATCCTAGTATGTCCATCATCGTCATAACATGATGAATTGTTCTCTGTTCCCCCTCAGTGTAGAGGCCAGGGTTATAACACCTCCCTCGAGATACCTGACCGAGTGCTGCAGTTTGCCAAGGAACACCCTCTGTTGACGGACACTGTGGACGCAGCGCCCCTTCTGGTGAGGAGGGGAACTACATACACCAGGATCACAGCCACCAACATCTCCAACAGTGATGCTGCCCTACTACACCTGGGAACAGGTGAGAGAGAGAGAGAGAGAGAGAGAGAGAGAGAGAGAGATTTTAATAATACATCAAATGAGCAATAGACCAGGCAATTAATTTACTATGGTGAACATCAGAAAATATTCAAATTTTGTGGTTGAGTATGTTCTATGGTGTGTGAATTATTGATGTGTGTGTGTGTTTTCACACAGATCAGGGAGAGTTACACAGTGTGTCTATCGTTGGCCGTACTGCTACTCTGCTGCAGGAGATCCCTCTGACGACCTCAGTACAGCCTGTCAACAACATCCTCATACACCAGGTAACAAACACGCACACACACACACACACACACTGACAGACAGACGTCTTTAACCCCCTCTGCTCCCTCCCAGGGCCATGTGGTGGTGGGCTCCCCCTCCTCTCTGTCCCGTGTGCCAGTAGAGGGGTGCAGGGTGTACCCCAGCTGTCAGGTGTGTGCCCGGGCAGCAGGACTAGGCTGTGTGTGGGACATCAAGAAGAGAGCCTGTGTTGCAGAGTGAGTCTACATAGCATTCTCTTTGTGGGGGTTGGAGTCTCTCTCTCTCTCTCTCTCTCTCTCTCTCTCTCTCTCTCTCTCTCTCTCTCTCTCTCTCTCTCTCTCTCTCTCTCTATACCTCTCTCTCTCTCTATACCTCTCTCTCTCAATACCTCTCTCTCTCTCTCTCTCTACCTCTACCTCTCTCTCTGCTTCTCTCTCTACCTCTCTCTCTCTACCTCTCCTGCTGTCCAAAACATTGTTTTATCTTCCTTCCTTTCAAACTAGTTGTTTCACTAGTCTCACCATCACATTTTAGCACTCAATATTTTTCTCATATTATTTTCTATCTTATTCCATCTCCAGCATACTGTCTAACATGCTCTCTCTCTCTCTCTCTCTCTCTCTCTCTCTCTCTCTCTCTCTCTCTCTCTCTCTCTCTCTCTCTCTCTCTCTCTCTCTCTTTCTCTGTCTGTCGCTCTCTCTCTACCTCTCTCTCTCTCTCTCTCTCTCTCTCTCTCTCTCTCTCTGTTCTCAGATCTCCAGGGCAGACTGAGCCAGAGGACCCTTTAAAGGTGTGTGGCACTGGAGAGGGTGAGTATAACCACTATTCCACTATTTTTTATTTTTATATTTCACCTTTATTTAACCAGGTAAGCCAGTTGAGAACAAGTTCTCATTTACAACTGCGACCTGGTCAAGATAAAGCAAAGCAGTGCGATAAAAACAACAACAACACAGAGTTACATATAGGGTAAAACAAAACAAAGTCAATAACAATAGAAAATCTATATACAGTGTGTGCAAATGTAGTAAGTTATGGAGGTAAGGCAATAAATACACCATAGTGCAAAATAATTACAATTTAGTATTAACACTGGAATGATAGATGTGCAGAAGATGATGTGCAAATAGAGATACTGGGGTGCAAATGAGCATAATAAATAACAATATGGGGATGAGGTATTTGGGTGGGCTAATTACAGATGGGCTGTGTACAGGTGCAGTGATCGGTAAGGTGCTCTGACAACTGATGCTTAAAGTTAGTGAGGGAGATAAGAGTCTCCAGCTTCCGAGAGTTTTGCAGTTCGTTCCAGTCATTGGCAGCAGAGAACTGGAAGAAATGGCGGCCAAAGGAGGTGTTGGCTTTGGGGATGACCAGTGAGATATACTTGCTGGAGCGCAGACTACCGGTGGGTGTTGCTATGGTAACCAATGAGCTAAGATAAGGCGGGGATTTGCCTAGCAGTGATTTATAGATGACCTGGAGCCAGTGGGTTTGGCTACGAATATGTAGTGAGGGCCAGCCAACAAGAGCGTACAGGTCACAGTGGTGGGTAGTATATGGGGTTTTGGTGACAAAATGGATGGCACTGTGATAGACTACATCCAATTTGCTGAGTAGAGTGTTGGAGGCTATTTTGTAAATGACATCGCCTAAGTCAAGGATCGGTAGGATAGTCAGTTTTACGAGGGCATGTTTGGCAGCATGAGTGACGGAGGCTTTGTTGCAAAATAGGAAGCCGATTCTAGATTTAACTTTGGATTGGAGATGCTCAATGTGAGTCTGGAA